>NC_090696.1:61084099-61387130 GCF_040954835.1 Lepisosteus oculatus
GTAATGAAGCTGATTCATGCATGGAAATTATTAGGAGGCCATGATTGGTAAAGGCCAAGGAGAAATTCGGCCAGTACATTGGGGTAACATCTCTACTCTTTTCGAGAAATGCCCTGGGATTTTTTATAACCATGGTGAGTCAGGACCTTGGTTTTATATCTCATCCAAAGCACAGCACCTTTTTTTTTTTACAGTGTACCGTCCCCATCACTACTGTATATACTGTAGAGGCATTTGGACCCACATATTCCGCAGGATGAGCACTCACTACTGCTCCCACTAACACCTCCTCCAGCAGCAACCTTAGCTTTTCATGGAAGTCCCCCATCTGGGTACTAGTCAGGCTCACACCTGCTTAACTTTATCAGGGTGTCAATGGTGAGTTCCAGTTTAATAAGGGCATGCACCAGGCTGAAGGGGCTTTTGGAGGAAATCAATCAACAGGGCCTACAGCATACTGAGCATGGTGGTTAGCGAAAGAAGGTTAAGGATTGTCAAGGAGCAGTACAGGAACACACAATATAAGATCACATTAAGAGCACAAAGAGGAGGAGAAGAAACAACAAGCAGGGAAGAAGGAAAGGAGAGACAAGTGTCCAGAGGAGTTGGAACTTGAAGCTTGCACCAAAAGAGAGCCCCTACTTCATGATCATCCAAACCAAACCCAACTGGAGCAAAGTACTTAAGTATTTAAGTACTTGTTAGAGAAAACGCGCTATTCTGTGTTTTTAGGGAACTTGGGTTTCTGGATAACTAAGATACCTCAGTTAGAAATGTAACAGTGCACTTTTATGCATAGGGATATAGACTACCATTTATTTTGTGGCAGAGAGAGAGATTTAACTGCAGGTTTCATTGTACTGTATTTAGTTAGAAATCAGTTTATCTCTTACAGTATGTAGCCTCTGTAAGCATTAAGAGTTTAATACTTAGTAGCAGTTGGGTTTTTTTTTTTTGGATGACTAGAATGTAAGGCCTCTGAAACACTTTGTAAATACTGCACATAGAGTAACTTGTGTGTTGTATGTTTTGTTGTGTGTAGTGCACTTTGTATCTTGTCATTTTAATATTTTTTTAACCAAGTGTGCTTGGGTTATTACTTCGCTCACCAAAGCTCTGTCAGAGAATAAAGAATACACATTCTTATTTCAACCGCTTATAAGTTGGAGTTATGAATAATTATTTCACTTATTGTCTAAAACGCTCAGTCAGTTACTGACCATTTTCAAAACCCCTGTATGTAACATCAGTTTAAGAAGAATACCTACAAGTAGATTGAAAACCTTGTGTACTGTGAACATAGGGGAATGCTGAAATCAAGGTTACTCTGTAGAGTTTGAAACTATTTATCATCTCTGCAACATTGCATAGAAACACTGAAAAGTTAAAAAGGGGGACAACTGAGCATAGCAATATTTTTATTTTTTATACAATCCCAGAACCTTATAAAAGTTTTTGGAAGAATTTCAGAAAAAGAGTAGCACTAAGAGTGCGAAAAACAAAAGAGTGCAAATTCGCTTCACTCTTTTTTGAAAAAGAAACAAAGCTGAAAACAATCTTTGATTTCAAGAAACATGATTGACAGTGGCTTATTTAGGACAATATTAAAATACATACAAACTGAGAAAGTAGTTTTAAATCTTCTACAAAGACTATATTATGACTATATTATAACTATATTAACCATTTTAGCCTAATGTATCAGTCCTAAGCAATTTTGTTGAACACTCATTTACTGAAGTCGGTTTTCTCCTGAACATTTCTCCATACCCTAGCAGAATATACAATGCAAAGATATAAAATAATACAAAGAGACTTTAGTCATATCTTGTAGGATCACAATGTTAATGTTGCTTTTAATATGCCATTATTTTAATGTACAGAATGATATTGTGCAAGAGCTAGCATGTTTTTAGCCATTACCCAGTTTTAATACCATTTTTAATGTCTTTTACAAATTAACAATGTCTATTATTGTCCATACTCTCAGTGGATATCTGTTTTTTCAGCATTCCCCACATTAGAGGTCTTTGTTGTAAACGCAGTATGTAATTACAGAAACAGGGGAGGAAGGGATTCTTAATTGCTTCCACAATCATTAATCTCTAACTAAAATAGATTAAATCTGTCTGGTTGCTACTAGTGGTTTTTTTTTTTGTTTTTTTGTTGTTCTGAGGTTTGCTCATTTTAATTCCATTAAAAATGCAAAGGGAAAGTGAAGGTGACCTGAATGTTATTTAGTCTGAGTGAAGTCTGAAAATTGGACTCAGAAATACAAACCATTTTCAACACTTCTATACCCATGAATATGATATAATATTTAGGAAAAACTCTCTATCAAATATCTGTTTCTTATGGGCATATTTATATTGTGAAATGTTGCTCTAGTATGAAGCTCTGAGTTACTTTAGCATGAAATATACTTCCAAGTAATACATTTAAACTAAAAGCAGTTCAGTCAAGGTCAGGAATTATTACATTCATTTATAGCAACAAAGGCAGTTTGTAATGATGATCGAAATATATTCAAAAGTTAAAGTACATGAAATTCACTATGCATGAGGGCACTTCAATAAACAAGATTTCCTGTAATCAAAAAGTTGCTGTGGTGGACTTTAACAGTTTACTGTCAAGGCATACTGTAATTTGTTTGTCATGAACCCACAGAAGCATGCTGACCATCCATGATCACGCAAAATATCAGGTAAAAGATGACTTGGTCTTGTTCAAACATTGTACAAAATACAGTGTGCATAGCATGATTCAATTTCTTTGTGCAAAGGGCATGACAGCAGCTAAAAGACATTGCCAGCTCATGGAGGTGTATGTGACAGAGCCCACCCTTATACACAGTGGCTCCAGGGAACTGAACACATTAAAATTCACAATGACAGTAACTTTTCTGTGCAGGAGACTTCACTACAGAGAGTTTACAAAGTCTTATAATAAAAGGACTCTAAAATGGCCTCCACACAGTCTTACGTGACTCAACTAATCTCATGAAACTATATCAAACACAACATTAATCAGACTCATGTGAGAATGTGTTACTTACTGTAAGTACCTCCAATAATCAAATTAATTGCCTAATTACAACCCAGTCTTCCTATTTACAGGTGCTACAGGCTCCTGGAAGAAGCTGACATTATAGTCTCTATATATAGTAGCCCAGCCTGCAACAGCATGTAAATCCCATTTCATTTCAGGGCACAAGTTACAGTATGTGTGCAGTGTTATTCCTTCAGTACTGGCAGGATGGATGTTTAAGATAAGAAATCATTGAAATTAGTTACTTGTGCCTTTAACCGTCATTGATGTAAAATTTATAGGTTTCCGCATAATACATTTCCCTTTAACCGAAAGAACTAGCATCTTTAATGCCTAGCCTGTTGGATTTCACAAATATATCTGAATATCCCCTTCTTTTTAGGAGCATTTTATGTATAGTATATGAAATATCATATATTTATATATTACTTTATATCTTTTTTCCCCTTAAGAATGATTAAGACTGAGTAGGTAAACCTTCTGTTGTTCAATGTTTAAGTTCTTTTGAAACATTGATGTGCTTTAGTTCAACAGTAATAATCATATTCTTCTTGTAATATTTGTGTGGGTGATGGATGCCACTTTAAATGAAGGGTTAGCAATATCATGGTTGCAGAAAATTGATACATTTGGCTTTAAGCTAAGCTAAATTGGAAGGAATGTCACAGATTTCAGAATGAGTCAACACAATCAAACATCATTACTGCCAGTGCGGTCCTTATGGAGATGAGAATTATTAAACAAAAAAAAAGTTTCCATGCAATAAACTATACTTGTATGTGATTACTATATACACCTGTTTACTCTGGGCTTCATTTTTATTACTATTTATGCTACTCCTAATGATAACAAACATTTATCTGAGAGGGAAAAAAGCTTAACAGTTCTGATTGGGAATGTTATAATGCAGTTTATTTGATGTGGCATTTTTGTTTTTGCTAAGTAATCTTCTGTATCAATGCCATTGTTTTTAATTATGTTTGTAAGGCACACCTTGTGTGTTGTGGTTTGTGTCATGTCAGTTATACACTGGAAAAAGAGTTGCATTAATACATCTTAGTTTCTCAGCAAGCTGTGTGTGATTTTCTTGTCCTCCATTTTACATTATGTGAGATATTGGCAAGTATCTTATTTTTTAATCAAATTTTAGGTGCCTGTTGAAACACAAACATTTGTTGAACCTCCTGGAAACAGAACCCCTAAAATGAAATTCATTTTAGGATTCTCAATGTCATTGAGAAAAAGAAATTTTGCCCATGCAAGTTTCAATTTGACCAAATGACCAAATTTGACCAGTTTCAATACACAAATACACAATAAACAGTACTAGATTTTCTTGTATTTTTTTCCAATAAAATTTAGATATCTTCTCTAAGTCTAGATGCATTTAGAAAAAAATGATTTTACATAATTACATCTCCATTCATCCATGTTCAAATCTCTTTATCAAATACAGGGTTGGCAAAGAAAAATTCACAAGGCAGGACCACTCTGGACCAGAGCCATCTTTTTCCCAAAAAACAATTAATTTACTCAAATATTTTTGGGATTGTTTTAGGAAACCGGAAAACCTGGTGAAAACCCACATGAACACGGAGAGCACCTACAAACTCCACTCAAATAGCACCCTAGCTCTGGAATTGAAGCTAGGGCCCCAGCACAGTGGGGCAGCAATGCTAATCACTGTGCCACAATGCCAACTTATAAGATCTCATTAATGTTAATATACATAAACCCCAATGTAAAGCCAGGTCTTAAGACTACATGTCACATATTTCCTAACCTGCCCTGTTGAGTCTGACACAAGAAGATATTGTATCATTGTATTATAATACATGCATGTGTATTTTTCCTTCAAAAACAATATAGAGCAATGTACAACAGTTATAAAGAACTCAGGTCTAAGGGATTTAATCGAATATTTTAAATAAAAATATAAATCAAAATGGAGATAAGTGTGAAAAACTTCAAATTGAGAATCATGTTAAATTTCCCATTTGGAATGTGACATACAGTATCGTTAATAAGATTACAATGGTACAGTAGTATGGATTATGATCTCCTTGAAAAACTGGCAGTATTTGACCCCCCTGGCTATACTGCTGTGGGATACTAGGCTGCTTTTCCTGTACAGCACAATGTTGTCTTCTGTGGCACTGGTCAAGTGTGCCCACAGATGCTCTGTTGGAAAATGGCAAGACTTCAGCATTGTTTTTTTGCACTGTTGCATCGTCTTGATAAAAAACAGCCAGTTCTATGTTGGTTTGTATGGTAAAAAGAAACTGCTGGCCCAAGGTCTTTGTCAATGTATCATTGACCAGTAAGCTTGCCCTCAATTAGTACCTACTGTATGTTAAAGGAGAGTGCTCTACACATCATCACACTTTTACTTTCATAAAGAACATAACAGTCTCAACAAAACATAATGTTCATCACAACATAATGCTCACTGTGAGGTCACCACATACAAGTTCTTCAGTCTGACTGTCAATGACATGCAGTGGTAATAAAATACAACACCTTTTTTCCATATTCACCTCAGATATTTTCTTGCTCAGAAGTTACTGTGATTTTGTTCTCACAGCTGTCATCATGTTATCCTTGAATGGCCACAAAGCATGCTTGCGATTTTCATGGAGATAACAAATCTACAGTCATTCTGCTTATGGGTGGGTTATTCCTTTCTGAAATATTCCATGGTGTGACTTCTGTTGTCTAAAAATAATTATACAGATTGGATCAAATATACAGTATGCTGTATGATGGTCCGGCATACTGAATCTACCAGAAAGTAGACAAGTTTGTTTATTTTTGAAGTAAATTGCCTCATTTTACGAGCAATTTCTTTCACAGGCAGCTTGCATTCTATCAAGCTGATAGCAACCCTTCCTTCATTAAGTCACTGGGCTTACGTAGGGCATGGTAATATCTTGCACTGTTTTTGTGCTAATTAAAATCATCTTTCTGAATGAGCATTTATGTCAATTTAATAATCAACTAATTTTAACAATTTAAAGTTAACTTAAATTGTGAACACTGACACCTGGGGCATTTTATGAAATTATGTGGCATAAATTGAACGCTCTGTGAATCTAATGTTAATTACTGCTCAAAGAATTAAAAACTTGTTTACGATTGAACATGTAAATACAATTATCTATGTAATTTACAGACATAACATAACTTTAGACTGTTGCAATTGCATTGTGCAGTATGTCAATGTGCAATTAATATCACTGCATCAGAATATACTGTACTGTATAATATACTTTATAGTAATGCATTATATATGAGCTTATTTATATGAATACACTATCTACTGTATATACAGTATGACCTTATTATTGCACTTTGATAAGAGATCTGAAGGAAACTGCAATCAACCGTTATTAGAATTAATGTACTTTTACCATGGTGTTACTGGAAACACCATGGTTTTTTTAACACACGTTTTTTTGTGGTCACCTACGGAAAACTAAATCATAATTTCTTAAACCTGTTTCCTCATTTTACATGGAAGAGAAATAATCCATTCTCAAATTATATATATTTTAAAGTAACAATTGTCAGATCTAAATGGGAAATTAAACATGAATTCAGTATTTACCAGTCATTTAGAAATAAGCAACAATTCCAAATACAGTGTGACAGGACAGACAGTAAGAATATATAGATGTATTATTATTATTTCAGCATTTTATCATATGGCCTTTCATGAGCAGTTTGAAATTGGTCCTTTTTCATTTTAAACATACTGTACATAACATTTAAACTCTAATCTTGGATAGGGTAACACTAAAAATAAATGACAGCACATACAATAAAGAAAATATATACAGGTGTCAAATCATTAAAGTGGTTCTGTTTCACAGCATTCAAATCACTGGAGGCACATATTAGCAGATGGCTACGAGTATGTCATTGGGTTCTTCAGCTAAAGGAGGGAATGCAAATATGGTACAATATCCTCGTAGTCTAATGACTTTGACCTCTAAATGAATGCATTTTATGCTCTGAATATCATACTAAACAATTATCCTATGGCTTCCTTTTAAAAGTTAACAGCATGTATCATGCTATGGTTGCAAATATAGTTTTTGCCTTTCAACTGCATTTTATACCTGCCTTAGTATGATTCAACAGTTCATGTGCCCAACAAATGAGTTATATTATATTACATTACAATACAACAAATAAATAGTCTGTGTGAAATAAACAATATTTAAATACGAGGCTTCGGCTGTGGAGCCTTTTCGGGTGTGTTGTAACAAACAAATAAGTTCTGGACCCCGAGATGAAGCTGAACAAGTGCGTTTTATTGCATGCAAGGAACATTACAACCAAAGAATTGTTCAAAGATTATAGGTGCAGAGCTCCAGTTTATCTAACAAACTTCAGCCATTTATAAAACAAATTGTTACCAGGGTAACGGGGGGAGGGCACCTGTATTTGGACATTCTCAAGACCTTGAACACTTTGAATGGCTGGTCTCATCGTCCCATAGTTGAGTTATAGGGAGTCTCTATCTCCTACTTGGAATCTCTTATCAGTTAACTCTCGTCCTTGCCATACTGTAACTCACAAGGGCTAAAGCATGGAATGTTTTGTACCAAAAGAAGTCTTTGTGCAGAAAGAAATCAGTTTTCCCTTTTTTCACATCTCAAATCTTTCTTCAGGTGTGACATCCGAAGAAGGCTCCACAGCCTAAACATTGTGTTTCCTTTCTTCTCTTTTCAGCAGGGAATAAACCTATTATTTGTTCCTTTGCAGCCTATGCATGCTGAAGCAGCTACCCACCTGAAATATTTAAATACATACTGTACATATAGTGTTATATTTAAATTTAATTTAGATCACTGCAGTCATCAAATGAGAATGGAACAAATGGAAAGGTCTGTAAAAGACAAATTAAAACTTAAGAGAATATTTTTATTGGTAAAACTCCAGAAATAACTTAAAGGTATGCTTTACAAGTAACACAGACATTAATATAGGTTAAAAATAAAAATGTTAAAATATAAACTAAAGCTACAGTATTGAACCAATTGCATTTTTACTGTTATTTTGGCTATATACCTGTAGTATTACCAGTCTATACCTGTATCTAACAAGGTTAAGAATGACAAAAACAATGCTTTGTAATTTTTAGTATACAAAGCTAGAAGATATTTAGGAAGCTATTTAAAAATGAATTTGTTTGCCAGTAGCTGTGTTAAGTGGAATTATGGAATTATTATGTTAATAATTATGTTAAGTCGAAGTGTTATTGTTAAGCATGCATACTTGATTTATTTATTGGTATACTTTAAAGCAGATTGGGTACTAGTATTAATGAGTTAGAGTACAGCTCGATGCTTCAGCAGGAAGGTTAGAATTGATTAAAGTTTTTTATTATTAAACAAATTTTAGTGCTATGCAAGATTGGGATGGATTTAGCCTATTTAATGAAACTTCTGTTGCATGAGTGGTTTTATTCTGTTTGAATTTTTGTTGAATTCATGTTTATACTGTAGCATGGCCTGCCATCATAGATTCCTGTTTTTGTGTTCTGTTCTTTAAATACATGCCATAGATGCATAACACCTGTCCTAGAATGCCTTAATATTATTTGTGCTGCTGATGTAACATGTCTACATGGTATAATCCTTGCAGTTGATGTAATGTTTTTGTTTCACCTCACATCTTGTAAATGGACAACAGCTGGCAAATGATGGATTCCAGAACAGCATGTAAAAAATATTAAATATAACCTGAACTACATAAATGTACATAACAATAACTTGTATACGTGTGTAAGTGATAACGTGATAACAGTGAAGACATCATGAATGTTAAAATTGGGTAACATGAGGATCTGTAATTACAGCATCATTATACTGTATATACTATACAAAGTAGAGTTCTAATCTATCTGTGCAACTTCTCCTGCATGGAAAACAAATACTGTACAATACACGAAAAAAGTGCAAATCATGCAAAATCTATTTTATATGTCAACAATGTTTTATGAAGCAACATGTTAACATTAGATGTATGTAACAAATCAATTTTTGTCACTTACTGTACACTACCTCATTGTCTTAATTGTATGAGCATGCCCTCTGCTTATCATACCAACATTTCTAGGTGTGAGTATTCATGCTAAGGTGTCAGCTTGTCATTTGGGGTTACACAGCATCGTAATCACTTGCATGAAAGTAGGACTAGTGAATTTTGACAAAAATACAATTTACTGAATTTAGCTTTTCTTTTTATAGTAAGGATAGTAAGGTACAATATAAAGCCTATACATGTAAATTCCCTTCAAAATGTGTTTGATTACCCCCTCCCTTTTTCTTCTTTGGTATTTCTATTCTGATATGTTTCCAAAAATCATAAAATGGTTTAAAGGGTATAACAAATCCACAAAGAAATATCTAAAACAACTCAATTTGTAATATAATTATAATTCTATTATTCTAATATTAGAATTATACATACAGTACTCATATTTAAATATTGTCAGACAGAAAAGGCATGCCCAGACTATCAGCATTTAGCAAATTTTTATTTTTTAATTTCCAATTTTCCTTCTTTTCTCCTATGGGTACAGTACTGTATTTTTGCCATATTTTCAAATATGTGCTATTAGGGGGGAAAATGATCGACTGGTCACTAATGTCTGCTCCTGCTCTCAATCTACTAAAAACAACAAAGAAACAAGGAACTTGGGAGAAAAATAGAGGAATGCTTAGTGGAGAAATCTGGAGGCATGGGGGATTTGCGGAACCTTTAGAAATCATCTTGAGATCACATTGAGGGGATGATGAAGGAGCTTTAAAAATTGCTAATGTTTTCTTACTTTACTTCCATTGTTCTCCCTTGACATGCTCCTTTTTTGCCAGCCTGCAGAATTCGGGAGGGCACAAGCAGGTTCTGTCTCTCCTCACAAAATCTATATTGAGCTGTGCTGCTAGAGACTTATTAATCTCAAAATGCACCTGGAAGGCTTGACAGTTAACTGTAAGCTTTAGTAAGTAGGTGCCTGGTAATAAATAAACTAAGAGTTTAGCTTGCTAAAGTTCTTTTTAAAGTGTTAATTGGCTTATTAGACTTTTTTTTACAAAAAAGTAGGTAAAAAATCTATACTAGGCTACTTGTTTTACCATCTTTCACTTATACATTTATTTGTTACTGTCCAATAATTGCTTTATGCCAATATCTCACAATTGAGGTAGAATTGAACAGAAATTGTTTTTTCAGCATCAGAAGGTGACTGAATCTTCCTGCTGCCTGAATTATCTTCATTTGTATATGAAGTGGAAAGTGACAGCTGTTGTTGCTAGAGATGATTGCCAGACACTGTAGCAGATTATCACAAATACTAAAGTGACTCTAATTTATTTCTTACTGAAGAGTACTGTTTCATGGACAGTATTTGTAATATAATATTATGTTTTAAGGTCTATTTACTCTCCTAATCCACATGAGAATCGGTCCAGTACATCCTCATTATGTTTAATGCAATGGCTTGGCTGATTTAGTCATCACAGTGTTTTGGCCTTCACGCTGAATGCACCTGATTAGACAAATGCACCAACTAGACTATCGTGAGTATTTGTTTTTGGCACTGTCACAGCAATGCATCAGCATTTTTAAGGAAAGGTTGAAAATGGAAGAAAGATGAATAATTGTGTCCTGCTACAGTTTTGACTCTGTTCTTTCTAAAATAAAAATAGTATTGTGAAACACTTTGATCAAATTCTGAGGTGGTCTAATATCAAAGGGAAATGTGAGGATGAGCTTTATAAACTGATTCTGGTGTTGTTTTTGAATAGTCACGCACGATTCATGATACTGTACAACAAAATATCATTATTCAAAATGAGCTCCCTTTTCTATAACCTTTCATATCTTAAAAATAGTGTTTTTTTTGTAATTCGTTTATTTTCAATAAAAGCAGAGTATTTTCCTGTCCCAAACCTTTAGGACCCTGGTTTTTAACATTGGCATAGATAAAGAACCATAGTTCAAGTATTTTGTATTAAAACACTTTAGAGTAAGAAATTCTCTACTGTAACACAGTGACAGAATGATGAATGGATGCTTAGATTTCTGCCCATCTTTTCAAAGACAGTTCATTTATCAAGGGTATTCAAAAATACAGAATAATTAATCCAAATGTGTGATATTGATCTTACACAATAGTATGGTTAATTATACTGGTATCTTTAAACATATTGTATGACAAAAACACATTATATGAATGGTTGGAAGGAAGTTGGAGAAAAAGGATATTGTTTTTTTAGGCGCATTTTTAAATCCTGCAGGATACCTCTAGCAATGAAATGTTATTTGCATTTCCATCTACTTACTTTTTTGTACAACTAAAAGCTGACAGACTTCAGATTTTAATTGGAATAGGTCCTAAAGATATAAATGGTATACTGTGTATCTGAGTCTTATTTTTCACCCATGCCTAGTTTTATTTGTTCAAAGTACTGTTGTGCAGTCCTTATTTTTAATTACATAGAGTCACTGTATGCAAATGCCTCCATCTGCCGCACTGTCTGCGTAAAAGATATATATATATAAATCAGGCTTCATGGGGTCACCAATCTAGTACCACTGATGCAGGCATATCTTGAGCAAAAAAAACAGGTTGCGCTTGAGTCAAGCAAACGGGACAAGCAAACACATTGAGCAATGATTCAGAATCAGGTTAGCAGTAGAATGTTAGAGCATCCAATAATGAGCAACTCTAATAGCACATGTTAAAGAAAGAAAAAGAAAGACATCTGTATTCACAAAGGAGGACTCAGAGGTGCACAGTGTATCTGGCAGACTAAAAGAAAAGAGGAAGGAAGTCATATGATCAAGAAGGAAAGATACTGGAATCTGCCAATCATGCCTGACCCCAGTTTTGAGTTTTTGTCCATTATTCCTCCCACTGCATTAATATTGTTTGAAGTTTCCAGTTTGCTCAGTTCAAGCTTTGAGGCATAAGCAACTGTTAATCCATGTATCTACTACAAACATAGTTAAATAGTTTGGGAGTAGTGTCCCTAATCTTCCATTGAACAAGTTACTGAAACTGATACCTTGGCCTCTTTCAAGAAATGGCTGGATAAGTTCCAGAATTTGATGAAATATTAAATGAACTACTGTAGATGGGCTAAATGCCCCCTTCTCATTTGTAGCCATTGTTATATTTTATGAAAAAATGCCGAAGTATATACAGGCATAAACAAGACCCAAACATCTGAAATGACAAAATAGATGCCTCTTTAAACTCCTGTTCTGTCAATGTTATGTTTTCTCTGGAGCCTGATGATCACCCTAATCATGGAACACATATTTTGTGTAATTATATGTTTACTTAAGGGTTTTATGTTTTTAACGAGCCATACAGCCTTTAAAAAACAATACAAAAAAATCAAATTTGTATTTCATGAAAAATCTGCAAGTATACAGAATATGTGCAATATACTGTATGTATATTTAAAATATGTACAGTTTATGGCATCTTGCCATAATAAAATGGCCTTAATAGTCATTTGATAGATGTTGTGTTCTAAACAAATACGTACTATGAGAAAAACTACTGTACTGTAAATTACACATTAAAGTCCTGGTACAGTATATTCTAATAATTCTATAGGTAGAATTCAGTTTGGCACACATAAGTTAGATTTTTAGGTCAAGCTCAGAATCTGCAAAATGTAGATCTGTGTTAATAGAATGACTAGGACTGTGAAGTTGCATGTAGCTTTTTGTAATTTGGCTTAGTCCCATCGTGACTGCCTAGGGCATCACAACTTGGCTTGCTGTGCAACACTGACTTGCCAGGCACCTCCAAGTTTGCAGTGAGAGCCATTTATATGATACATTAGTTTCCCTGTCTCTCCTCTGCTTCTTTAAGTATTGAAAATAAGTGGATGGCCTATCAGTGCAACACTCAGCAGGCATGTTGATTTCAAATTTCCTATACTAGGTTTTATAGTAATGTGATTTAAAAGTTGACCATTCCACATATTTAAGCTTGTGGCAAGTCTAGGTTTTCTAGCAAAAAAAGAAAACAAATTCACCAAAACCTATACCTAACAGTTAACAGTTCCATGTAGGAATGTCATATTTGCTTGTTATAGTATAAAACAGTCCAGTTAATACTGTTTATCTCTGTCCATATCTATTTCAATATTACAATATTACAAGTCAAAGTTGCTCTTATCAAGTAATCTCTATATAGAGCAGATCTGACAAGCATCTGTGAAGAGGTCTCAATATAACTCTGTGGTATTTTTTTAGTTGTTTTGAACCAAATAAACATGCATGTAAATAAAATGTCAATTTCAACAACAAAAAAAACTAATTATATGGGATTGCTAGCCTCTACAGTATTATCATAAGAATCTGTATAGTATAACAACAAATAAATATGGGAGGACGGCTTTCCATTAGTGTTAATTGTGTCCATCATCAGGTAATGACCACAAAGAATAAATTAATACATCATGGAACTGGTGGCATTTCACTCACACTAATTGGATTAAACTTTATTCTTTCCTCTGGTACATGGCAATGATGTGGTAGACAATGTAGACTGGAGCAACAAATCCTACTGCATTATCAAAGCAAGCAAACAAACTGACAGTCTAATGAAAATGTACAGCTAGAAATCACATCCATCCTATACAGCTTTATGCAAGAGGCATTTATTATACAAGGCTGTTGGTCTAAGCTTATTTTCGTTTAAAAAAAAACAGCTTAAACAAGCATATGGCAAATTGTGGTGGAATTATTTTCAACCTACAGACATGCATGAACTAAAACTATTCATATTTTCAAAGAGAATATTAGTTTTGAGTTCTAATTTTTGTTGAGTATTAGTTTCTGAGAAATTGAGCGCCCTTAAAAGCAAGAACACATTTTGATGTTTTGCAGACTGAAAATCAATGGCTAACATGAAATAAGAAAGCAATTAACTCAAATATGGACCCTGAAAGAGCTGATATTTCAGTAAAAAAAGCATATGGAGTACTGCAATTTTATTTCACTACGATGTCCTTGAAGTTAGTTTAAAAAAAATCACTAACCTATTTTTTTTCATTTTCAAACTTTTCAATGTTAGAAGTTTCTATTTCCCTAACAAGTGTATTTAATCAAACATTTAGTTAAATATGGATTTATTTATAAAAGGCTTAATAGTTAAAGGCAAAATCAAAATGAAAGAAATATATTAAGTAAGCTGTTTTCAGGTTTCCCTTTAAAAAGTGTAAACATAAAGTGAAGTTGCAGTGCATAGTTCAATAAGTGTCTTTGGTGACACTTATACTGTAGGAATTCCTTTTTCTGAACTTTTTCTGTGTAGGAAGTAATGCTTAATCTCTAGAGGAATTACTTTTTCTGACCTCAATAAGCCAAACCAATTGACTTTTTGGCCAAGGTAATGTAACCCCTTAACTATAAAAGAATAGCAAACTGTTATTTTTGCTATTTTCTGTTAAAATGTCTGTTAACAGAAAATGTGGTCTTAATCACTCTTAGAGAAGGAACTTCAATGAAACTCTCACTGCCCAATATTTCTTACAGAAAAGAGATCTGTTCAAAAAATGAACTTCCCTTTAGGGAACATTACTTCCTTTTCCTTCTTTTTGACATTCAATTGAAATCACTTATTTATCTTCAAATGCTCTCTTACAAAATGGGTGCTATCATCAGATAAAAGACTGTATAACCTGGTAAGGTACAGTATGACTTAGCATTTTTTCTTCAGGGTCATGCTGACATCAATAAAGGTGCAGTTGTGGGTAAGATATCATTTGCAATACTTTGTGGCAAAGTGTAGATCTTATTTCTAGAGAAGCAGTAATTTCCACCTATAAATGTTGACATTCAGTTTTACAGTCATATTGTCAGTGTGGGAAAGTATTTGTCCTTGACACTTATGAAGGTTTTTCACACAGCACTAAATTTATTTTGAATTATATATATGTATGTCTCAAAAAGGTAAGCATGCATTGTTGCAGAGTGTCTGTTGGGACACAACGGTATTGTAACTTTTCAACAGCTTTCAGCTCCTGCTGACCCCTATCATATTTCATCCATATAGATTGAAACTCTAGGCTCCTGAGGTGATAGGTGGTGGCTGAGATCATAACATCACAAAGCCCCTAGAGCAATTGTCCTCTGCAACTGCCACAGAATGTTATTAAAATTGCACAACAGCATTAGAGACAGGTCATGTGTGCCACAATGCAAAGACATGAAGAGCCACCCTTAGGCCTAAAATATCTTTCTGTAGAGAAGCTTTGACATTTTGTAAGATGGTGAATGAAACATTTTCCTTGGAAATAATAAGCAGTGGTCATTCTGACCAGCCCTGTATTGTTCATTTTTACTATAAAGTTAACATTCTCTCCTGATGAATAGTTACCTTTGTTTTCTGTGTTAGATGATTCACTTTTTGATACAGAATTCCTTTTCTTTCGAGACCGCAATTACAAGCCTCTAAAGGGCTTTTACTCCAAGTATAAAGCTTTTCTTAGCATTTTAGATAGGTTACACATTTGAACATGAAAATACTGTATGATGAAGGCCGAGATAGTACCTTTTAATTACATAAAAAAAAACATCTCCTGGCTTGGAATATTCAATGGCTCACCTCACTTTTTAACACTGCAGTTATGCAACATGACTTTTACAGAGTGTGGCTAAAGGCACTCACAAAGTGCACTTTAGGTGTCATTTATGTGTGTAACAATGCATGAATAACAATTCTATGGATATATACACATGAAACAAAGCCAGGGAGGATCCACAACCAGACATGTCTGGAAAATAAAAAGGATACATGGAGCATGGACAATACAGTATGTTTTTTGAGTGTGTGATACAGATCATTTCACTCCCAAACTCAAATCAGGAGCATCTAAAGTCAAGAGTTAAAGTTCAGTATTTAATACAGAATTCCTTTTTGAAACCATAATAAACATTCTTGTTTTCAGTTGACCTGTGCTATTTACAGGATTTACTGTATGTGTATAACTCCTACAGGTTTTAAAGACAAGACAGGAAATGCAAAAACTCTTAAAATCATACAGGTGAAACGTTGGCAAAATTAACAGATTCCCAATACTTAAAGAATTGTTAAGGAAAAAAATACTAAGCAGGTTGTAAGGCAGTACAAACTTAAAATTAAACATGCTTTGTTGGAGTCTGCAAGAAGCAAGGATATACTGTAAGTCACATTTCTTAGAGCCCTAGAACAGCAATGTCCGTGATTTCTTTTCAAGATTAAGCCTGGCACATATTTACAGCACTTGTGAATTACATTAGTATTACTTTGGAGCAAGTAAATAAACCTAAAATAAAACAATTTCTGATTTTGCAATTGTTTTTTCCTTAGGCATACTGTACTTCACATGGCTTATAATGTGTACAAACACTAAAAATGAACTGCAAGGGAAGGTACAGTATTTAAAGTATCTTGATTGGACCTAGAATCGCAGATTATTTTATTGCCAACTACCTGTTTCTAGTATAAAGTTTTCTCAAACGTGTTAATGAAAATATTCAGTACTAACATTCTATACTGATCTTACGGATTTTTTCTAGAATTATCTATTGGTAATTTTCTTAAAGATGTTTAATGTTTAATGCTGTAGTATAAGATAAGCAAAGGAAAAAAAAGGCAGGTCCATGTTTGTATTCATTTTCTTAATTTTGAAATATATTCTAATGGAACCCTTGAAAGCAGAGTTGTTTTCCATAATTACGGCTTTTGCTGTAAAATTTATTTACATAGATTGCTTTTAAAAGTACCCTTTAGATCTGACAAAAAATGAAAACATCTGCTATGACTTGTGTCCAAAAAGAATATGCCTGCCACCGAATTTGGATTCAGGATTCAAGTTAATATGACTGACTTTACAAGATGTTCATAACAACAGGGCATTCTTCCATCTTTGAGGTAAAGGACAAAATTAAACAATATTAATTAAGAAATAAACATCAAGCTCAAAATCATATATACTGTACACACATAAGTATTATACATTAATACACCCATTTTCGAATCACTTTCAGTACAGGGTCACTACAGGAGATGCAAGAGTCTAACCCAGCAAGCAAAGAATGCAAGGCAGGATACACCCTTGACAGGATCTTAGTCCATTGCAGGACAGATACCCACACACATGAGGGCCATTTTTTTCAAGAAGCCAGCAGCTTTATTCCCATTTTGTAAAATTGTGCCTTTTTGGATTGCCTGTTTTTCTTTGTAAAAGATAGAATGACCACAGTATATTATTATATACTGTACAATGTTATCTTATACAGTATACTGTATATACATGTACAGTAAATGTTGATAGAATCTACAACCTGTGATTCCTTTTATAAATACAGGACAGCAGATAGCATTTACTTCCAGCACCATTATGCTGTAGTCTGACTGTGATACTCCAGCAACAATATTTCAGTGACACTTATGCAACCACTAAGCTAAACCACTTTTTGGCAGACTTAATATTTTATTTTATGAGTAATAACAACACCAAAGAAATGGATGCATTTGAGGATGTTTTATTGAGTATTTAGGTCTATGGGGGTAGATTTAAGAACCTAAGCAAATTGTTATGATAAATACAATTTATATCTAGAGATGTTACAGTATGTTAAAATTGTGTAATGCCTAGTGATACATTAATAAAACGTCTTTGAGATTATTGAATACACATTTGGTCAGCATGTTAAAGAAAGCATATTCCTGATCAGAAGTCAGTCCAGAGAAAAGCAGCCAGATACAGCACATTCTGGGGTTAAAGGGAATGTCCCACACTAACAGGTTAAGGGAATTTAAACTGTTTAGACTTGAACAAAGACGATTGTGAGGGGTCTTTACAAAAGTCTTTAAAATCCTGAAGGGCATTGGCAATGTCAACTAAGCTAGAAAGCAGGCAAATGAACAACGAAACACAAACCGAAGGACACAAGTGGAAACTATTGGAAGAGCACTTAAAACTCAGAACAGGAGTGGGAGTATGCAACAAGCTATCCACCATGTTACTGAAACCGATATGCAATATGTGATATTCTTTCTGTCTCCTTCAAGAAATGGCTAGGTGGGCTGATTAGATCAGAAATGCAAAAACTAATAAATGGGCTTGATGGGCCATAGCTCCACTCACTCCACTTGTTCACGCCTGAAGAAGGCTTCACAGCCAAAACGTTGTATTTTTTCTCTTCTCTTTCAGCATGGAATAAACCTAGTGCTTGTTCCTTTGCAGACTACACATGCTGACACAGATACTCACCGAAGTTCCACTTATTGTTCTTATGTATAGTTTTTTACCTTTTTGTTATGGCATAGATCAACTTGTTCAAGCACAAATACTCTGACCAATCACACAATAAGGCCTCCTGTGTCCACTAATAGTGGATAACTAGATCTCAGAATTAATACACCTTTCTTTGTAAGGTTCCTTAGTCAGAAGTGAATTTCAAGCAGAGATTCCCATGAAGACAAATGTGCTTTCAAAGATTCTCAGGATAAAAATAACATGACGCAGATCAGAGGAAGGGGATAAAAAATTCCAAGACTTCCCTGTGAGTATGATAAAGTCTGATCATATGGATGCAAGAGTGCCACTGACTAGATCAGGCTGTACTTCCAAACTAAGCAGTGTAGAAAGAAGGAAACTGGTTAGGGGTGCCACAGTGTACTGGTTTTGAAAGAGCATCAGATTTCATTGACTAAGATGGAAGAAAATGTCAATGTGTAAACAATGTCCCACTCAATCCACAAAGCTAGCCTGTATGGGGGAGTGGCACACCCATCTTGAATCTAAATTCAAAGTGTTATGCCTGGTGCAAATCCAACACAGCACATCACCCAGTTAAAATCTCCCTTACTGTCAATCAGGGTAGTGGCTGCATTATGTTATGAGGCTGTGTCTCATCAGCAGCAATAGGGAAGATTGTCAAGATGAAGCAGAAAATGAATGGACCAAAGTATAGGCAAAGCTTAGAGTAAATCCTGCCTGGGTCCTTAAAGGATCTAAAACTGGGACGGACATTCACCTTTCAGCAGGACAATGACCAAAAGCACAATGTTAGAGCTGCAATGGAGTGAATTAACATGAAGAAACTAATAGTCCCTGAGTATTTTAGTGAAAGCCCTGTCTTTAATAGATTCATGTGGCAATAATTAAAAATTGCTGCCCATCAAAAATATCAAAGTAACTTTACAGAGTTTTAGCAAGTTTGGGCAAAAAAAATCAAAATCCCAATCCTGGTTGAAACTTATCCAAAAAGACTCACAACTGCAGTTTCTGCAAAAAAAAGTGCTTCCAGCCTTGACTCAGGGGACAGATTCTGTACTTATGTAATCAATTAAATTTAGCTTTTGATTGTTGCTAGCTCTTTGTTCTGATATTGTTTTACCAATAAAAAAGTGCAGTTTGAACTTTTAAGTTTAAATTCAAAATTGTTGCTTATAAAATGACAGTTGTTTGGTCAAATTCTAATAAGGGTGAAATGAGCTAACGCAAACTTAGAGATAGTGTGCTTAATACTTTGGTTTTAACTCAATTTGCTGAGGAAATGAGAATGTTGGTCTGAGCGCAGCACTGTCACATCCCTCTCAGTTACTGTATGAGATATGAACCACAGGAATTGCTGCAGTGGTGATATTGGGGAGGAAGGACAGTTGCTAGGAAGATGCACACAGTGCAGTGATCAGAAAGTAAGCTTTTATGCGCAGGGAGGTAGAAGTGTGAAATTATACTGTAACTTGACCGCCACTGGAACTTCTGTTCAATAACAATATTTACTCAACAAAACAGGAAGATAATACTTTGACAAGACATTGAAATATTAAGCACATTTTAAAGTATTATCCTAAGTAATAAAATATCGAGGTGTCAAAAGAAATATGTAAATACACACACACTGAAAAACAGTAAATGTACAATTTTGTTGAATTTTGTAGGAGCGCTAATACCACTGCATTCTTCTCCTAAGCATATGGTTTACACTAATGATGTTCAAGTGATGAGTTGCATAAGTGTGCAGTGGCTTCAAAGTAAACATTAATTCCATGCTGAAAAACGGAAAGGAGAAACACAACATTTTGGCATTTGAGCCTTCTTCATACATTTGAAACATTTTTATACGTTTATTTAATTACTGTATTAGTTTTTGGAAAATAGATAACCATTTACAAGTGAAATTTCCAGCTAATTAAGTTAGAATGTTGTGACCCACATACAAATGCAGGTATATATCGATTTAGCTTCCTAGGCTTTCATAAAAACATGTACAGTACGTCACTGTTGGCAGAAATCTTTTTTTCATCATAGCTTTGTTTTACCATTTTCAAGTAATAACAGGGTAGAAAAGCTAAAGTTTGTCCAGATTGTCCTCGTTTAAGTTCTATATTGTTGAAAAACATTTCAAAATTATTTACCTACAATTAAAATCCACACATTCTGTTAAAAAAATAAATCAGTTTGTCATTTGTTCATAGATAGTTATAGAGAATCCAAACTTTAGATAACGTACATCAGCATTTATCATTACAAAGAATAACTACACTTCATTATTTATTATGGGACTGCATTTTGTACACTACTATTTACTGCACAGATAGCCTAATTGTAAATTGATATTACTTTACCTAAGTTATTCTGCAATACACAACAATCTGGATTTTTTAAAGTTTGATTGATTTCTGTGCCCCAATGATATGAACATGATTGAGTCAGCAATGTAGTATAAGCTAATATATGGACAATAACATGTTTATTCATTTAGGACTTTGATACTGTACCTAGCCAGGTCTACTCATTTCTACAGCAGGATAATTCTTTGAACTTATCATAGTTTATTAAGAGCAAGATATTGTACTTTTAAAACATTAAGAGAATGATAAACCTTGAACAAGGAGGTCACATAGTCCGTCATTACTACAATATCAACAATTTAATCAGGAAATTATAATGCCAGATCTCCTCCATCCACATTGAGTTTTACAGTACTTATTTTTTTCTCATTATCCAGAAAGAGAAAATATGAAGAGGTGTTTCCTACACTGTTTAAATGTGCAGCAAAAAATGATTGGAAAACTGATAAATGTAACAATTTAAGAAGAAACAAGATCCTGACAATCATTCCGACTAGCTTGTTATAGCTATTCTTGCTGTTCAAGATCCCATACAGTACAGTATGTGGTCACTTACTGTATATACACCCTTATCCTTTGTGAAGATATTTTCTAGGTTGACATGTGTCATCAGTCAGCACATGGAGCTGTCTCGTTCTATCCTGTCTGTAGAACCTGCATGACGGATACTAAACTCAAAATCCATTCAAGAATCATTTTCAAAATCCTTTTAATAGCCCACTGCAACTATTGACAGTAACACTATAGAATGACATTGCAACATTATAACACTGTGTCACAGAGTACACATGGAGTGTTTCTCGAAAAAGAAAAACACTTTTTGTTAAATAGAAATAAACAAAATAGTTTTATAATTCATCCAATTTCTAAGTGTTACACCACGCCCCCAGAGGACTCGTCATTCCACTTCGCATAACAGCACAGTTTCCAGTTAACCTTTTACTCCAGCCTATTTAATGCTGCTTCACACTCTCACCTGTGCTCAGTATTAGGTTTTCCTGGCTAGAGCTACCCCTGTCTTCTTGAGATTAATTCCGTCTTGGGTTTTGTCTTACTGACCCTGGTTTGCTCTCAGACTACGTCTCCTGGTTTTGTTTTGGTACTTTGACTTGTTCTGGCTTCCTCTTGGCTTCCTCACGGTTTACGGCTCCGCTTCTGATTTTGAACTTTCGCATCGGTTTGTGTCTCTTCGGCTTTCGGACCTCGGACTGTTTAATCAACTATGCCTCTGAAGTTCGTCCTGATTATTTTGCATAGGGTCCTCATTAATGTTCCGTTACAAAGTGCGAAAAGGTTGTACTGTAATACAGGGTAGACCCTGGACAGGATGGCAGTCCATCCGCAGGGCAGGCACAAACAAACACATGTACAGTTTACTCACACCAAAGTCATTTTTCCCAGAAGCCATTTAATCTACAGTACCTGTGTGTTTTTGCACTGTGGGAGGAAAAAGCATCTAGAAGAAACCCACTCAAACATGAGGAGAAAATATAAAACACCACACAAATAGCACTCTCCTGCTGAACACTGGGCCCCAGCACTATGACACAGCAATGCTACTGTAACTGCTTTGGCACTGTGCCACCCAATTTGAAATTCCAGAACATTAAATAAGGACGAATCAAGGAGTATTGTTTTCTTTCTTGCAGAACTACTATCGTTAAACTAAAAAAATATTCATTTTATAAAATGTTTGTCTACATCCTCAGGATAGAAAATTACTTATCCAATGAACAAGAGGTTATACAGTATAATTATGTTAACTTGATACTCTATTATTTATTGTTGTAGTTTTTGTAAGGGATTCAATCTGTTTTACAAATGAAGCCTAGAATTGTTTATCAGATAAAACACAACTTCAATACAAATCAGTAATCACAATTTTGGTAGTTTAGCTTCAAACACAGGCACAGAAGCCAACAGATGGACTGTCTGGGTAAAGGTTGAAAACTGGAAAAATCTTCATGCATAGAATGTTCAAACTAAATTACAAGAAATAATTTTCTTTAAAATGCCATCCATACATAACAGAAATAATATAATAAAAAGCTATAAATCAAGAGAAATGTTATATATAGCATATTGCAATTGGCTTTGTACTGTAAGTATCTTTCTACTGTATTTTTAAAAGAACAAAAAAACATAAAAGTAAATATCAGAACTGTACAGTTATTATACTACTCCACCTCTGAAACTAATACTGTATTAATTATCAACTGTATAGATATCTAACTCTTCTCAAAGACAGAATACTATGATCATTAAAATTAGCCACATAGGCATTTGTACAGTATGAGCACTAGCTTGCTGAAAACCCCCCAAAAGTGAGGAAGTTGTGGATTTTTGTTACATCAAAAAGCAGCACAATACAATTGGTACTATTTGTTCTCAAATAAGAAAACACATTAAGTACACAATAGCCAATGTATTCTTTCCAAGCCTCAAACATGTAAAATAGTCTCTTATCTGCCCTACAGCAGTCATTGAGCTTTTACACCTTGCTTCTGTTTGGCTTGACCAGTAACTGTAATTCCTCAAGCCACTCAATCCAATCACTGCACTGACAAAGAGGCACACTTTTTCTACAACCATGGATAAGGCACTACAGCATTGTGACAGATAAATACACATTAAGTATGCAGAAAATACCTGGACTTGAACTCAAGATTTATTCCTACTCAGGGTCAAGAGAATGACACACAGGGGGGAGTGAACAGTTTCCTGCAGGCCTTTGTCCTAGCTGCAAGTTCCATTTGTTTTATTTCTCCAGCTCCTCACCAGTAAAGCTATGTTCAACTGTTATACAGTACATGCAGCAAAATATAACTGACTTACAAGTCAACATTATTAAAATGCTTAAACATAACTGTTTTTTTTCTAAAAATATAACTTTTATGCAGTACTTTACTACAGTCCTACACAAATATATCTGTTTCTTGCTTTAAGTTTTTCAAATTCCTGCTACAGTATACAGTACTGAAGTATACACCTTCAGGTATACACCTGAAGAAGGCTCCACGGCCGAAATGTTGTGTTCTCTTTCTTCTTTTTTCTTTTTTTCAGCATGGAATAAACCTATTACTTGTTCCTTTATAGTACTGTATGTATAGTATACACTATACAAAGTATATTTATAGCCAGAAGCTATATCACCATGTAACTCACAACCGACAACCCACTGAAGCTCAGCAGGTGTGAGTGTGGCCAGTACTTGGATGGGAGACCTCCTGGGAAAGCTAAGGTTGCTGCTGGAAGAGGTGTTAGTGGGACCAGTAGAGGGTGCTGTCCCAATAGTCTGTGTGGGTCCTAATACCCCACTAGAGTGATGGGAACATTATACCATAAAAAGGTGGTGAGTTTTGGATGCGACATAGAATGTATGTCCTAACTCTCTGGTCAATCCCAGGTCCCTTTATAAAAAGAGCAGGAATGTTAACCAACGTGTCCTGGCCAGATTCCCCCCTGTCCATTACCAGTCATGGCCTCCTAATTATCCCCACCTATGAATTGGGTTCATTATTCCGTTCTCATCCCCACTGATTATGATTATTATTATTAAGAATAATATTAATATTAATTAGTGTTATATTATCCCGCAGCCAACAGAGGAATCCTAGTCCGTTGGGCCCCTGACCAAGGCCCTTAACCCCAGCTGCTCCAGGGGCACCGTATAAATGGCTGACCCTGCGCTCTGACCCCAAGCTTCTCTCTCCCGGTCTATGTGCCTGTGTGTCTCAAGGAGAGCAAGCAGGGGTATGCGAAAAGACAAATTTCTAATGCAAGAAATTGTATATGGCTAATAAAGTGATCTTATCTTATCTTATTAATATAATGTAATAATATATTATTTATATATATACATAAAAAAGGAGTGATATATTTAATGTACTGTATTTAGAATATAAATATATACCATTGCAGATCATTCAGACTTTAATGTAAATTCTGAATCCAACAATTATTACACTTATTAAATATTAAAATTTATTAACTGTTAAGTGGCTCAAATGTTGGCAAATTGTACTATTCAAAATGTTATGTTTAAAAATTTGATTATGGGAAGTAAATATCAGTTTAGTGTGAGACAATCAACTGATGACTGCATACATGCTTAGATTGCTTCATGTTACAAAAAGGGTGAGAAGATATAGTAGAAAGGTTTCTTAGTCTTAAAAAAGTAAAATATCGGAAGATGATGGGGAAAAACAATGTTTTCAAAGTAGTATTTACAGTATCTAAATCATCTTTTGCAAACAAAATAATTAGTACAGTTTTAATGACCCTCTCTTACCCGTTCTTCTATGTACGTCTCATTATTGAAGCATTCTCTCCATGTTTCTCATTTATTGAATAAAAAAGGTAAACTACTGTGTGTTATCCACGCTCCCTTAAAATCATGTTCTCCAATAAAACAAAAACATAACTTATCTTGGTCTTATTTACAGAAACAAAATTATTACTGTAAAAGGTCATTGCTGGAGATAGCAACGCAGTGACACTGGTAAACAAGAAAGTGCTGTAAGCAGGCAGCGCAGTGATTGCAGCTGGAATTGAATACAGGCAGGTGCAATGAAGACAAGCATGGTCCAGCAAACTCAGAGCATTAAACAGACAAGCAAAGTTAAAATCTGAGACACAAAGTACTGTATGCAGCACCAAAGGAGAATTCAGAGAATGAAGCAAGCATCCAGAACCCAGGAAGCAAACACAGCGATGAATTGGGAAATTGGGAATATGAGAACTTGGGTGAAGCCTGAAGCGCAGCGTACTATATGATAGAATTTCTGATTACTGCAAGATCATGGTTTATGTAGTCTTGAACCACCTGAGGCAAGCATGGTGGTTGAAAATTGATTCAGGTGCTACAAGATTCCTGTGGAATTATTACCATGGTAACTGGCACTGAATGACAGGTGGCCTTGTAAATACTAGCTCGCCTTTTGCTTATCTACGGCAACAACATTATAATTACACAATATATTTTCACTTCATAATTACCACCTGAGTCCATATAACAGTTTCAACTGTAGTAATGGTAGAATTAATCCATAGTTTTTTTTTTATTCCTTGGCTCAAAGATGAGAAACAAAGATTCAATAAAATAAAAAGTGTATGGATTTTTGCATACTCTGGGCACTGAGATAATTTCAAATACAAAAAAAATAATAATAAAAAGTATAAACATAAGGATGGTAATGTTCTGATTCATACCAACAGTATGAACTGCACAGTAATCATCACACTAAAAGCAAAAACATATTTCTCGCTGTTTTACTCAGCATTAAATTCACAGCTTCACCATTATTTGCAGGGTATATCTGCAGCTTTCATTAAATGAAAATTAAATGTCTATATGTGGACACTTTTTGTATCAGACACATTTTTCATTAAGAAAAAATATCTTAATACTGTGACACTTCATTTGAACATAATTAACCAGCATACACTTTACACAACATATGCCTGGAAGAAACATGAAGGAAGCATCAAAGAAACCTGTTAATTATTGCTACATTTTTTATCATTGTAACTATCCCAGTGCTTTCATGAAAACAGAAACAACAGGGCAATTCATAATAAGACAGTTCAGCTATATTATGTGACATCATCATCTGGATAATCAGAGAGATTTAAAATAACTCAGGAGGAGTAAAAGTAATTCAAAATCACATCAGCAGTTTGGTCAGAACCTACTGTAATTAAAGTAGAGACAAATACATGTTTTGAATGGCAAGCTTTATTGGGTCTGTTATGTGAATTCCTTGATGTGCAGAAAAGATAACTGTTCTAATCAAAGAAATGGCCAGAAAGTGCCATGCAGAAGCTGACTTAGCTCTTTAAGGAGTAGTGTAGGAATCAGTGGCAAATCACTAATGACCCACTCTCACGGCTGGAGAAGATGGCTATCCAAGATGAGTAGAAATGGTAATTGAAACAGGGAGGTTTTAAAAGGCTGTTTACAGAGAGATTTGAAGTAATAAATGAATGGAAATTTCAAAGAGTGAAGCTCTGGAGAAGTGATCAAAGAAGAAGCAGCATACAGTACAAAAGAAAAGAAACTGGACTATGACTTCTGAAAAGGTGTAGAACTGGTGCAGGGGTCTTGAATCTTTGATGAAGCTGGAAGCCTGCAAACTACAGTAGATTGAATAACAGGGAATATGACCTATTTGTTTTAAAAATTGGTTGCAATTAAAGACTCCAACAAGCTAATTGCTTTCTGTAGAAAGTGCAGCAGGAGAGTCTGAAAAGACATGTTTTCAAGTTTGTGAGAGAAAAGGCAACTTCAGACTACTTTCAGTGTCTTTTACAGGTGAGTCACCAGTCCTTTTTTCCCTACTTTTCTATGTTATGTTTAGGAGAAACCACATGACCTTGCAAGTCTTTCAAGAAATCTTTTTTTTTTCTCTGAAATTGAAGAGCTGTGAGGAATTTGGTTTCTTTTCACAATGTAGAAAGAAGAAGAAGCCACACACCGTTGTAAAGTAAGGTGCTTTACTGCAAAGCAAATACAGTAGAGCATACAATATACAGTACTGTATATACTGTAATACAGTAGTAATACAGTATATACTGTATAATAGTTTAGATTAACATAGTAATATCAAGTAAAACAAAATGCATTTTTATCATTATTATACTCTTCACTTTCGGCAAGAATAATGGAGGGGTGAGAGAAATAAAAGATGGACATAATCGGCGGGGCAAAAGAAAACCCCAGGGTTACAGCTGTGCTGGAGCTCTGTGGAAGTGTCAACAAAACAAGATGAGAAATAAATAAGGCAGCCTGAAAACTGGAAACCTGGAAAAGGCAGAAGGAGGTTGGACTACAGTAGAAAGCTTTATATGCACTTAAGAAAAAGATGCAGGACTGAAACTGGATTTGCTGGATAGCCAGCAGCCATATCACTCTGCAACTCACAACTGGCAACCCACAGAAGCTAAGCAGGTGTGAGCCTGGGCAGTACCTGGATGGGAGACCTCCTGGGAAAAACTAAGGTTGCTGCTGGAAGAGGTGTTAGTGGCGCCAGCTGGGGGCACTCACCCTGCGGTCCATGTGGGCCCTAATGCCCCAGTATAGTGATGTGGACACTATACTGTAAACAGGCGCCGTCCTTCGGATGAGATGTAAAACCGAGGTCCTGACTCTCTGTGGTCATTAAAAATCCCAGGGAGTTTCTTGAAAAGAGTAGGGGTGTAACCCTGGTGTCCTGGCCAAATTTCCCATTGGCCCTTACCAATCATGGCCTCCTTATAATCCCTATTCTAAGAATTGGCTTCATTACTCTGCTCTCTTCCCCATTAATGCATGGTAAGCGTTCTGGTGCACTATGGCTGCTGTTGCATCATCCAGGTGGATGCTGTGCATTGCTGGTGGTGGAAGGGAGTCCCCATTACCTGTAAAGCACTTTGAGCGGAAAGTCCAGAAAAGCACTATATATGTGTATGCAATTATTATTATTTGCCTGTTAAAAAGATAGATGAAGGCCGGTGGAACAAGACAGCTCACTGGGGGCACTTGTGAGAAAGATACACTTTCGGCTTAGATTTCACTTTTAATTCACCTGGAGTTCCATGGCTGACAGAGACAGTGGAAATGATGGACTGTTGGCTTCTCTTTCATCAGACAGAAGAAAAAGAGGCCACGGTTAGGTCTTTTTATTACTTTCAGTTTGGTTCCACTTTCAAATCGGCTACAGCTTCATGGCTCACTGATATGTTGGAGGTGTTTGGTATTCTTTGAGCAGGGTGAAGAAAAAAAGAGGAGCCATGGAAAATAGCAAGTAAGATTATTTTTTTCTGGTGAGAGAAAAAGCCAAATGTGAAAATAAAACATGCACAAGCAAGTAAGACGTGAAATTTGAGTAGGTACTGTATAGTAGCTGGGGAAAGAATAAGGCGTGACCTCCTTTGAACTTCTTTTTAATATTTTTGTTATTTATCATTTTGTCTCATCATGAAGTTGCTTATTAGACCACAGCACAAAATACAGTACCTTACATAATTTTTATATCATTTCCATAAGAAGTATTGACATTCCTGCAAAAAATCTTTTTTTTTCCCTACAGCTGAAGAAGGGAATTTTGATACACAGTAACCTACAGTATGAAAAAGCTTTTTTTTCCTAATTTTCTCATTTGCGCAATCAAGTTCCAGGCAGAAGTGATGAGGTGATATAACTTGAATTTCAAGGCTTGTGTAAGCGAAGGAAGAAAAATGCATAAAAAAAAGCAATATATCATGCTTATCAAGAGAAAAACATCCTTGTGCCACTGATTTGCTGGAGATTAGACTGCGTCTGTGCAATGTTATTCACCATCTGGAGTGTTTACAGACAGCAATTTCTAACCTGGCAAGATCTTATAAACAGGCTCAATTAATGATAGATCAAGATGTGCAAGGCCAAGTCTCAGGAAAAAAGATGGGGAGGAACAAATGTGCTGGTCTGGACAGGAGAATCTAGTCACAATAGAACTCCACATGTAGTGATCAATTGCAGCCTGAAAACACAGTCCTACATTATTCAGGTTCAGGAAACATTCTCATGTTGCTTGTGTGACAACATCTTCCTCACAAAATGGGAATGTGATGTTAATGTCATACTAGATGCAATTGTGCCCCAATGAACATTTGTGGGACGAACTGGAACCACATGTGACTTCTAGGTCTCAGAGACTATTGGAAATACTCATACATACATACTTGTCCAAGATCTATGAATTATTGAAATAGAATTCCCAATTGGGAATCTGCAACCCGATGCAAAGAACATGTAGAAGATATATATCTTATGTTGTTTTCAACAGATCACAATAAATGTAATAGTGTCAATACCATTCAATTAAATATCAGTGTAAGTGATGTGAGTAAATAGTTAAAAGTGATGTTTCTTTTGATTCATTGCAGTACATTGCAAAATTATTCTTCTGCCCTTTCCAATGTTGTGCCATATGTCTTATTATAATCTTATTTGTACTGTTATCAATTATGTATATACAATTTTATGGTGTACATCTCTAATCAAAACCCGAAGAACCAAATTTAAAGCTTAATTAAGGTTGAAGATGGTAAATGTCAGTAATAACTGCAAATAACAATAAAATATTTTGTTATGGCAAACCAAAAAATATTTCATCATTAGGTCATCAAACACATTTCTCCACTTTAAAGAATCATCCTTCACCTTTTAGCTCTTTTTCAGACCCACCAATCATCACACTAGTGACACAGCCTTCTTGTCCACAGTTCCTTTAAATGTCCACATCTGCCAGATTTGTTGAACTGAAACAGACGTCTTTGTTTCACCTGCAGACATATCCAACAAGACTCAACCATCCATTACACGTTGACCCAATGGACATCAGACTGTAGGAAATGTCCAGAAAATGCCCAGTCAGCAAAAAATGAAGAAATACAGTATGGCCAGTCGTTTTCGTGAAAACATTTCAGGGCAGATCAAAGATTTCTTCTAGCTAACAGTTTGTATTTTAACTCTCCTGGGCGTAAAGTCACTAACCTTTCTGTCTGTGTCCTTACAAAGGCATTCAGAGGCTCTTGTACTAGAAAGACAATGGTAGCCAAAATTATCCTTAGTCTTGGTTCACACAGTCTCACAGAACTTAGTGATGAACTACTCTATTTTAAATCTCTCTATTCTGCAGTTTATTTATAATTTATGATAGTTTACATTTTCCCCGAAGCTTTCCGTCTCTTTAACCTTGTTTCACTATTTTCTTCTGTCTTCCCTGCACCACCCCTTTGCTTGTATTTCTGCTCTCTCCTTCTGCTAACTTACACACCCAAAGAAGGATTCCCAACAGTTTAGATTATTCTTTTTTTATTTAAAAAACTGATAAACAGCTATTGAGTGGCACAGCAATGTAGTGGTTACAAATACTGACCTAGATTAAATTCTGACCTTGGGTGAATCTATGAGAATATGTGTAACATGTTCATAAACACTGGGTGGCACGGTAGACCTGGATTCAATTCCTGTGGTACTGTTTGCATATGTACTCCCCGTTTTCCTTGGGTTTCCTCCAGTTAGTCTCACATTTCAAAGACATACTGTACTGGTAGGTTAATTGGATTCTGGGAAAATTGGCCCTGGTGTGACTGTGTGTGTGTGTTAGTGTCTGTGTGAGCCTGGCAATGCACTGGATTTCCCATCCAGGGTATATTCTGCCTTGTGCCTATTGCTTACTAGGATAGGTGCCGGCTCCCCCACGACCTTAAATGCAGTTAGATAATCAATATACTGTATGTTCAGAAGCCCATAAGAAAGCTAACAAGTGAACACATGTCGCAATATGTGATCTCTGTCCTGCCTTGAGCCTGTCCTTCTATAAGAACCTTACAATAACATTCATAAAGAAAATTACCTTTCTGATAATGGAAGAATAAGCAACTATTCCTACGTAGATTTTGGGCAAACTAACTGGGGAAGTGGATCCAAGCATATGCTGTGAGTGAGAAAGTTCAATATTGTTCCAATTCCAATCATTCACAGCAGGAGCTAATGGAAGCTAAAACATACTGTGTACCTGCTAATGGAAAGAAGGTGAGTGAAAAGGGAAATACAATGCAATACAATAAAAAAGGAGAAAAATAATTATGTGCTAGTTTCACACTTGTCAAAAAGCACATAGAATGTGAGAAAATAATTCTGTGGTGAAAATTGGGAGGTACATCAAGACTTATATGTGATAAATGTGTAATAAACACAATATAGTTTCAATTTTGTAGAATTGTAAATATGACAGTGTTAAACACACAAGTTAATTAAGATCCATATATTTGTCCCCCAGGGTTTTAACAATTAATTATTTATGGAGATTATAGAACCTTCAAGGTAAAAGAATGCTTACAAATGCCAAAATCAGTTAATAGAATCACTCAACTAATAGCTAGTTGGTATTATTATTAAACAGTTTGATTTTTTTTTATAAAAACACTTTGACTGGTATGAAAATGGACAAACTTGAAAAGAAAAAGGTGAGTGAATACAGTATATGTAAAGTTGTGATTTAAGGGTCCATAAGATTCCATAAAAGTCTCCTTCAAAATATGAAATTTCAGTGAATATTCCTGTGGTGGATAATCCTGAAACATGTTCAATACTTGTGAGTGAGTATATAACTTTATGTAAAGTTACGATTTTGTCCATAAGATTCCATAACATTCTCCTTCAAAATATGAAGTTTCAGTGAATATTCCTGTGGTGGATAATCCTGAAAAATGTTCAATATCTGTGAGAGAAGGTCAGTAACCCTCATGTTGTGATCTAGTAGTACATTCGTTACCTTCAGTAGTATGGTATGAGTTAGGGAACTGTTTGTGACAAGTATATTATTTTACATGAAAAAAATTCCTCATACACAATAAACTCCATATAAAGTACATTATTTGCAATCATTAGGATTGTGTGTTTATATACAGTAGGTACTGATATGTTACTTGAGTCCGTTATACAAATTAATTTCAACCTTATAGCATACTGTATATCACAGAAAAGCACAGAACAATCTTAAATTGCTTATACAAGGTTCCTATTTTATATTTATAAACTTGGAGGACCTTGGCAGACAGCTCTAATTCCCTAGGGAAATCTGCAGTGTCCTGATATAGTGGTGTAGGCAGAAAAGACCAATATAGTACTTCTCATAGAACTGACAGTCCCATGGGAAGAAGGGATGGAAGCTGCATACAAAATGACAGGAAGTGGCTGGGGTACTCTGAGCTCACAGCAGAATGTGGCTGGAGATCCCTCATCTACCCTGTGGAAGTGCGATGCCGAGGTTTTATAAGCACATCAATTTTACGCCTCCTTAGTGATGTGGGAGTGACTGGCACAACACTGAAGAGGCCAGCAAAGGATCTAGTGGAAGAGGTGGAAAAAGGAAGGTTCTGGCTATGGCTGGGGAGAAGAGATAGGAGTTGGGGGTAAAAAACTCCTAATTAGAGAGAGGCCAGCTGCAGGGGGTGGCAGGGAGAGGTCTCTGTCACTGCCCCACCACTATGGCATGCATGGGGATAAGGGACAAAAGATCGATGAATGGTGGTCCCCTGGCTAAAGACCCTGTAGCTGGTCTCTAGGCACTGTAGGAGCTGCAGCAGGCAAAGGCCCTGCAGGTTAACATCCAGCTGTATACTGTAGATAATGACACATTTATATTCTGTAGTAGCTTATAACACAAGTTTGGGTGGAAGGTTAGATCCTAATTTTGCACATCTCTAATCGGCCTGTATATATACTGTAGGTCTTGCTTTCAGGTCTTTCCTTTACATATCTTCCTCATACCCCACCCGCGTCTCCCCATCTAGAGTTAACTAGTTTAATCCTCAAAATAGTGAAAGGAGGGAAGGGGTTGGACAGCCTTATCCTCATGGCTAGACTACCATTTCCTCTGGTAGGTGAGTCACTCCAAATACAGTACACTCCACTGTATATATTTCATCCTTTAAATTACCTTCAGATCTAACTAATTACTGAATATACAGAAGGCAAAGCACTGCTTCTAAAAAGTGGTTTCATTATGGGATGTTTTAGCACACAAGTTATAAGAAAGTAGTACATCCTTTAAATAATACTATAGGGCTGTTTCCTGATTTGCTGTTGCTGCTATTAGATCACATAAAAACAGAAGAACTATAGCACTAAGCAGACTCGGGGCCGGACATAATGATTCAATGCACACTTAAAAAAAATATCTCAAAGTGCTGTGCTGCATGTTGTTTTTCTCCAGCCGCTGCTGTTCAACACTACATTTTGGTGAAGTATTACAATGTGTACTAATATCTACCGCTTCCCAGCTTGTTGTAAATATCAGTAGACTATCTAAGGCATACCAGAGTAACATGAAACAGTGTGCCTATGTGTTTAGTTAAGAGTGAACGTGGGTCACAAGAAAGTACAGTATGGACTTTATGAACTCCCATTCAGCAGTACATATTGTATATCTGTATTGCGAGCAGTGAAAGCTTGGTCATAATTACAATTGAGACTAATAAAAATAAATTCTAAAGTTATGAGAAGCTTACTGTATAACTTCAGCTAAAATGACTACTGTGTGCAACAATTGATATAAGAAATGTTTCTCCACTACACCTGTTGTTTTTCTTAATTTGCAAAGTTTTCTTTTTGGTTTCTAATTTTTAGACTCTTCAATTGCTACTTCTGTCTTTTTACAAAATCGGCAAACTATTTTTTTGCATGAATTTTAGTTTTGTTCCTCTGCTACCTTAATTCATACAGTATACACGTGAGCATTTACAGTACGTAATTTTCACCATTTGCACCAAAGTATTATTTTGTGTTTTCTATTATCAGTTATCAACATTTTGTTAACGAGTAAACCATTTTTAAATTTTCTTTACATTTATTTTTCTTTTGAAATGTTTCTGCAATTCTTTTCTGAAAGCATTTCATAATGCTCACTTTTTTTGATTGTGGATAGTATCTTTTGGGGGGGCAAGGTGATTTCAATATAATAATAATAATAATAATAATAATTGCTTACACTTATATAGCACTTTTCTGGACACTCCACTCAAAGCGCTTTACAGGTAATGGGGACTCCCCTCCACCACCGCGTCCATCTGGATGATGCGATGGCAGCCATAGTGCGCCAGAACGCTCACCACACACCAGCTATCAGTGGGGAGGAGAGCAGAGTAATGAAGCCAATTCATAGATGGGGATTATTAGGAGGCCATGATTGGTAAGGGCCAATGGGTAATTTGGCCAGGACACCGGGGTTACACCCCTACTCGTTTCAAGAAATGCCCTGGGATTTTTAATGACCACAGAGAGTCAGGACCTCGGTTTTACAACTCATCCGAAGGACGGTGCCTGTTTACAGTATAGTGTCCCCATCACTATACTGGGGCATTAGGACCCACATGGACTGCAGGGTGAGCTGGCCCCACTAACACCTCTTCCAGCAGCAACCTTAGTTTTTCCCAGGAGGTCTCCCGTCCAGGTACTGACCAGGCTCACACCTGCTTAGCTTCAGTGGGTCGCAAGTTGTGAGTTGTGGGGTGATATGGCTGCTGGCAATACTGATGTACTATAAGGCTTGGCAGGGTAAACTAAAAGGAAGATAAGAAGATTATACAATACCAATATTTCATTTAGTGTTTGAACAGCTCAAACAGTACTACAATAAAAAGTTTCCCTTTAAGCCCTAGAACGAAAAAAGGTCTACAGTATGTTCCAAACTAAAACTCACTTTGATATTTTCTAATTGTTTACAACTGTTCATATTCACCTAAATTATGTTTAATAATTATTTCTCTTAAGAAACTCTGTATATGAATAATTCATTTTACTTCAACAGATATTTCTGAATGATAGGATTGATATCCTCATGTTTTATTTTTATTAATAGCATTTCATAATGCCTGCGGAGTTTCATTTTGCTGGCAATATGTGCAGTTATGGGATAATCATCAGAAACATTTTACTGATGTACTGTAGGTACAGTAATTACTGTAATTGGGCAACTACTGTACCATTTCTCTTTTTTCCAATCATTTTAAAAGGAAGTATTTTGTTTACTCAAAGATGATAGTTCTCCAGATTATATTGCTTAGAATGTACTTTTCTTTCATTTTCAGTTGCTATTTTTATCAAACTTATTTTAAGAAGCTTTTTTTTTAAATAGGAGAACCAATTTGCTGAAAGTATGTGAGAAATTCTCAGCATCCTCTGTTGCAGTACAATATGTTCTCTACAAGGATGTTTGCAGGAATGTATGGCCAATAAACACTCCTTATACAGTACTTTTTTTAATATTTAAAATATTCCTAGATGTGCCATATCTGATAGACATTTACATAATTTTGTGCTTGTTATTCCCTGCTGATTCTTACACTTCTCCAGTATGTCACTACATGGATTCCAGTTTTTCATTGAAATTGAAACATTTCAATTCAGTGTGTTTTTATGCACTTTAGTATGTACTGAACTGAAAAAAAAAATACGATTGAATGCAATACTTCAGGTTCACTTATCCAAAACACTTAAAAATTAAAATATAAACACAAAGAATGAGTGTTTTTAAGAGAATATTAAATGAGAAACTGAATCCCATTACCACACACCAGAATTGCACTGGTGGGATTTCACAGAGTGGCTGTGAATTATCTGGAAAGAAAATTTGAAACTTCAGTGAAAACATATTATTCTTTCTGGAAAGCTAACTAATTCAATGGAAAAAATCAACAATTGCATAACTGATTTGTTAACATAATTCTAATCACTGGATAATTTGGATGTGGTTTACATTGAAGATTATTGATTTAATTGGGAAGGATGTAGAAACTTCTTCTCCTTAAATTATTTTTTTCATTATTCATAAAATGAGCTACTGAGGGCAAACCTCTCTTCCATGATGAAATCAAGTAACTGTCATGTTCTTTTTCACTTTAAGTAGTGTTTTGCATAATTAACAGTTATGCATGTGGCATCTTTGAAACAGCACTTAAACAGTAAACAGAGTAGAAAACAGTGTCACATCCTGCTAATCATCCTGTTATTTTCCTACAAGTGGTCATTAGGGTTATAGTCTATATACAATCACATGTTTTTATTTTATGTAAATTCTAGGCACTGTTTTTCAGCCTTTGTCCTATTGAACAACCATTAACTGCATTATATAGTTGAATAGATACCATTTCCATCCATGGCTTAATTAAAGTGTCACATTCATTGTCACAAAACAGAATGAAGTTCTTGCTGAATTAAAAAGAAATTAGGATGGCAGATGCTATTTTAATGGTCTAATCATGACTTTCTATGGGCTTCAGTAAAAACACGTTAAACCTTAATATTGTACAAATCTTGGTTCACAAGTATTGCTGAAAACTGATTAGTTGTGCTAATTTGTAGACAGCTGTTTTGGGCCTGTTAAAGCATGCCTCCTTAGTACCAACAGCTGGCAAAAAACACTCCACCATACATTCTCAGATAATTCCTCTCTCTAATTTTAAGCTAATGTTTAAGCATGAAATGACAAATGAACAGTATGGTTGACTACTAGAAAACAAAATAAATTTAATTAACTTAATTAGAGACCACTTTGCCCTGTTTCTAAACAAACCATTGTATTTACTGGTGAATTCTTTATATTCTTCCTGTCCTTGAACTCCATTACAATTGAGAATATTAAAGTATCAATTAATGGAATGTTCAGGGACATTCATCTTTTTTGTACCTACTACTGTATACTGTATATCCTGTTTGATCCCACTATATCTTAAGCAATAAAATTCTCTTATATTTCAATCCTCAACACACTCACATTTCTTATTGCTTGTACTGTAATAAAAACATAATCCAAAGTTCTTCCTTCAGTTTTATTTTACTTTCTATATATATATAAGTTTGGAACAAGCTTTATTTCTGCTTGGAAACTGTGCCATTGGGCATCATAACCCAGAGCTTCTGAAAATAATGAAGGGCTCAAGCTGTGAAATTATGCATTTTCCCCCTCCAGTCTCTAGTGCATGAATTGTACAAAGCTGCAAAAATAATATGGTGAAGACTCAACCCAGATGCTGATATTTTATATGGGTAGTGCCCACAGACGCTTGTCTGGAGCATTAAGATATTATTGAGATATTAAGAAACTAGAGATCTGCAAGGGCACAGACAGCAGGCAATAACTGCTGCAGTCTTATTTCTGTATTTCTTATTTCCTATTCTCTCCAATGTACAATGAAACTCTATCCACCAACATCAACATATTAACTCAAATCTTTTATGTGTCCTACACTGCCTTTCACTTTATAACTTTGGAAACATTCCATGAAAATTAAATTAGCATTCTTTGCCTCTGTTGTTATTGTGTTGAGAAAAAAATAGGTGACATTTAAAAGCAATGTATTCAAATGTTTTGGGATGACACATTTGACTCATTTGAGAAATTCAGTGTCACACATGCCCTTTAAAAATGCTTTAGGTGAGAAATGTAACTCTTACTGCAGAAACAGATGTGCAACTAACATGCAGAACTTTGTATTAAAGTGTAATCCTATGAAATAATAAATACATGTAACTGCAAGGAAAATGAAGCAGCTACCCCCAACAAGATCCACAAAAAATAATATTCAATAATGGACATAATTGAATATTGGTTTTGGACCTAAAATTGTAGTTTAACAGTAAGCAAGCATTTTCATTGATCCTTTTTTTGCCTTTCCTTTAGAATATTACTGTCGCTCTTTTTGTTTTTGTTGTTAGAAAATAACAACTTCCAAAGAGCAACTTACTGTATATTGCTGTTTCCAAGAAAAAGCAAATTTATTCTTTCTTGCTTTGCTGGGAACCTTGTATAAAACTGTGTCAGATATTTAAGCAGGCGTCTGTGTTGTTGTAATTAAGCTATTCAGCGGAATGGAGGGGAACATGCATTTCATACCTTGTAGTACTGTAGGCCTTCAGAAAGTTAAGTATAAGAATAATGCTGCTCTCCTGTAAAATCCCAAGTGTCATCTGATTCATAGTAGGTTATACTTCCAGATCAGGGAACCTGAAATTAAAACAGTTTTAAAATTCATTTAATTGCACATTACATGCCACAGCAAGCGCAATAAAACACCGAAAAGTAAACAAACACTAATTGGAAAGAAACAGGTGAGCATGGCATGAGAGAAAAGCTTGAGCAAAACCAAAACATACAGTGTGTAAGGATGCTTCCAGGACCATGTAGACATTTTTTTCAACTTTAAACACTCTGTCAAATGATGGTTTGTTAAATTCTGAGTTACAATTTTACTTCACTGAATGATTGCAGTCCCAAAGGAGATTCTATTTTAACCCTTATGACATCATGCGTGTTAATCAGAGAAAAACAGTAAATTAGAATAATTTAATAAAAATAAAAATAATTGAACGCAAGGCTGTTGCTGTCTTTTAGCTGAGGCAGGAGCTAAATAACCAATTCGTGAACCAAATAAATGTTACACATAATTTTATAAATGACGGATCTTGCACATCCCTTTCTGCTTCACACTTAATTTATTCCAGAGTTGATGAAGTATTTGTTTGATCAGGACAATAATGCAATAAATTTCAGCTGCAGCTCAGCCCAGGTACTGTATATGTACAGTATATTGAAAAGTTTGGAACTACCATGTTTTTATGCCCTACCAATTTAGAATCACCAGTCTATTAATCAGCTCGATCTCTACATCTTACACAGGGGGGAATGACTATATATTCTTTCTTCACACTTGTCACAACCCTTCTCTATTTTACACACTGTGAGCTCAATGGTGCCTTCAAGAGAGCCAGCATTGATGCATTGAGACAGGGTGATGAATCTCTTGCTGATAACACTAAAAGCGTACAAGCTCCAGGTCCTTACACAACTGACTGAATCGCAAGAGTTGCATGCTGCCTTTTGGAGAATCCCAGTTATAGTAAGGCAATAACAGACACAAGATTCAGTCTACCAATTGGACTACAGCACTCCACCTGCTTTCTGAGCAAGCACCTCTAAATGATCTGACCCCTCAGGACCAATGGGATTGCTGTCTGTAAATAATATGTCTACAAAAGTACTGTATGAATATTACATAAGTTGTATGTTGAGGTAACCAAAACGTCATGTTTAACCAGATACGCTTCTTAAATGCAATCCTTTGGGTACATTTTGGGTTTAAGAGTTATTATGTATCTGTCTGGGCATTCTTATTGTTATTTACTGTATATTATGACATATCTTTTATAATATAACCCATAATTATAGACAGAAATTTAGGCAGTCTTTTCCTCTCCATCTAAGCAGTGCTATACCTTTTGTCTTCAATAGAATTCTGTATTTAGAACTGGAGTCTGTAAAAGCTTGTTTCTTATTAATTACAGAGGTAGTTTTTACATAAGAAGAGTTACAAAGGACTGGAGGTCATTCAGCCTATATTATCCATTTGATTCACTAGTACTACAGTAATTGATCAATCCGTTTCTTAAAATAAGCAAGGGTATTCGGTTCAATAACATTGCTGAAAGCTTGTTACTGACCGCACATGCCCTCTCTAATTGACCAGTCACCTGCTTGTTTAGTACTCTCCATTACATACTATAAGCAAAAACCAGTTCACTCATTCAAACCCAGTTCAGTTTAATTTATTAACCTTCTCGCCACCACTGGCCAGTTACATAACTTGACCCCTGTAAAGAAAAGAAAATGTTGTATAGTACAGGTCTGAGCTTTTGCTACTGTATGTTCCTAAAATAATTTTGCAGTAAAATATTTGTTTCTGGTTATTTGCTGTCAATAAATACCATAATAAATGTTATCCTTACATATGGGTTTTAAATACTGTATAAAGCATATTAAATATATTAAATTTAATATAAAGAAGTGCTTTGAAAATGATCAATTGCTGGTTAAAATACCTGGTCACCACACAGTCCCTCATATCTGTTACCATGTCTGAAGCCAGAGATTCATTACAGGTTGAACATGTTCTGCAGTGTTTGAAGAACATTTGAACAATCTTTTTTTTTACTGGTAACAAATATTTGTTCCAAATATCACTGAACAATCTTTACAGTGAAGGCAGACATTGTGTGTTTATGCATGCAAAGAGCCATTAGAGTAAGGATATTACATTAGAGGGAAACAAGAGTAATATTCATTTCAATCAATATTTGCACTCAGAGATTATCGATTTTACTTGGGGCCAAGCAAAAGACTTGAGCCTCCTATTCTTATTTGCAATTGATTGCTTGATTTCTTTTCAACGTTCTGTAATTAAGTAGAAATGCAAATGTACACAACCGTCTATATTTCTTCAGTATTAGGGAAAAGCTAAAATGTTCTTCAGCTATAAATGTATAAATGTGGTTGCACAATTAAGGGCTGTAAAATGTTTTATTGCATTCTATAAAAAACAGCCATTGTAATTAATTGATTTCCTATTGCTTCATAACATTATCGTATTCCAGTGGTTACCCACTCTTTTCCTCATCATCTATGAGACAGCAACCATTCGTGAGCACTGTGTGTTTAAATAAATGTCAGGAGTGCAAAATCACACATCACATTGATTTTGTGAAGACATCTTAGATTTTAAATACTGTAAGTGAGATCTTTTGCAGTACCCCTTAGAAGACTCTTTAAAGACATTAGGACAATGCTACAGTATTTAGGGGCGCAAAACATTTTATAACAGTAAGGGCTGGACTATACCTGTTCTCCAAGGATAGAGTGTACCACAGGGATAGTACTGACTAAATACAGTAGACGTTATCCAGTACCAAAGGATTTTAATTTGCAGACTGCTAATCATAGTGCTAGTGCAGATACAGTACATCACTTGGAATAACATTAGGACATGTTTTGTAAGCCAATTAGAACACTTTAAAAGAACGCCAGATCTTGAGAAGAAACTTCTGATACTTTAAAAGAGCTGTTATTAAGTGTTTGGTGGCTCCTGTGGCACTCAGTTTCATAATACACAGATACAGTAGAACCTATACCAATCTTGCAGAACATGCCCTACAACATTACAATACCATGACTGTCTTCATAGAAACATCACAGAAATATTTTATCATGATTTTAAATCTGTTCATTTGAACATCAGTTCTGTCAATAAAAACACAAAATGCTGTGCGTATCAGAACTATAAAATATGTCAATTTAAAAGCCAGCATCTAACCTGAATATTGTTATGTCAGTGTAATGGTTGAGTTTATTGGAAATCCGTAGGCAAGAACAACACTTTGTTTCTTCCACACAAAATCCTCAACCTTCATTTTAAACAAAATGCACCTTGTTAACTTTGTAGTAGTTGATTAAACAGTATTTCAAAACTGAAAAATATACATTTTCACAGATATAACTAAGAAAAGACAGCTGTTCCAATATCTTAATATTTAACCCTTGTCAATCCCTGACATTTCTGAATGGTGTACTGTATATAGTACACCTACTGTATATATTTTATATGCTGTGCTGTCATGGTCTTGGTTTAACAAAATTCAGTCACTGTTTCTACAGGTTTAAGCTGTAATATAGAGGCTAAGTAAAATTATTTGTAAGCAGAAAGAAAAGTCTTATTTTTTAAATGTAAAAAATCACCTTACAAATGTGAGCAAGCAAGAAGGTCCAACAATTCATAAACTAGCACTTAAAAACAGATTTAGCAAAGGGTACAACTTCAAGTTAGTGATCTGGACTATGGTAGTGAGAAATCACAATTGATTTACAGAATATCTGACACTGTTACAAATGGTTGCAACAACACCACTGTTGGCAGAAAGAGTCAGCTGGTGGGTGCAACAGGAGGAACAGTTTACAATCAGCAAGTGAAGGACAAAGCAAATACAGCCGTTTGAAATACATTTTCCTTTGGAAACAGGTCAGCAATACAGTATGAAGCTAGATATGAGTTCAAGAAATAAAGATAAGAGTCCTGATGAAGAAGGAAAAGACTGGTAAAAAGATTTTGTGTTGAACGCAAAAAAGAATGTTTGTTACTGTAAGACTGAAAGCACAATTGTTTCCCACGCTGATAGTAAGACAAATTAAGAAAGTCATTTAGAACTGTAAATAGTAAGGTAGGCTTTTGTTTTACAGCATATTGTCTTGCTGAAGGATAACCTGTACTTCTGTACTCTTGTTAGTTAACTGCTTTTCTGTGTTTTATGGGCTCAGACCCTTCTGTAGCAATGGCCCAGATGTCCCTCCTACCTGGAATGTCATATTAAATAGAGAATATGGATGCAGATTGCAGCCAAGTGCATAGTACTCCCAGCCTGGGAGAAACTAGCCGACTGTCTGCTGGAGAGCAACAAAGTATAAGAAGTGTTTTGCTCCTATTGTAGAACAGAAACAGAAAGGTTTTCAAGTTTTGGCAACACAAAGTAAGACAGAAACTACTCAATGAACAAGAATGAGAAAGAAGAGCTACTAGTCCTTACAGAATGAAAAGCGGAGGAACAAAAATAAACAAGCATCTGTCTATGAATTAGAGAAATTAGAGAGAGAAGACTTATTAGAAGACTTCCAATAATTAGAGCAGATGAGACAAAGAAGACAGAGGAACAGAAGAAGCAGAAGAGGCTGGAAAGATCAGAGAAAGCAAAATGCTAGCACAAAATACTAAAACTCCAAATTTAGAAAGAAAGAAAAACAACACCCACTTACGGCTTGAATGGAAAAAAATGTTGATCAAAAAAAGAAAGAAAGTGAAGCAATCTGGGGAGACTGAGTGTAAGGAGAATGGAGATAAAGATCAGGAGGTGGATGAACCTTCCACAAAGAGACAGGTGCTGGTGTTCAGTAACTGTATCTGCTGCTCCTAACTGCTGCTGTAACCCAACTGCTCCTAGGTGCACTTCTTCTGTACTTGACTATTCTGTTAATTCTGAAAATGCTGGAGAGGAGGATATGTTATGCCGTGAGTGACAGAGCCACAAATAAGCACAATATCACCTCTGACTGGCAAAGGAAACTAAGAGAAGACTATGGCTCCCAGAAGGCTCCAGAGTCACTTAACAGGACAAAGGGTGGAAAGTCAGGTCAGTGTAGAGTAGACAAAGAAAAAGCCCAGCTTGTTAATCTTGTCTGGATGGAGGAAGCTCAAATTTAAAATGAAGAGAAATCAAGTCCTGGCTGTAAGGACGACAGTATGCTAAGCCTGTACTGTATGTGTCACTGGAAGTTTATAGCAAGGCAACAAAATAAATAATTTTAAATTGGTCGTATATGACTGGGAATATCAATACTGGGGATACTGGAGTCCATGATTGTAGTCCAATGATTGTATACTTACTAAATATATTAATTTTATTGTTAATATTTCAAATGTCCACCGAGAACACAAACCGTACATCAATTGCCTACAACATGTATTCAAGTCAGATACAGTACTCTATCTGGAATGACATGTAATGAAAATAACAATTTATTTTGTTTTATACTTCAACTCATGTATAGTTTTAATTTAGAAATGTCCAGAGATAACTGGTATGGTCTTAAAGTAGAAAAATATTGTAATTATTTCCATAAACCTTAAATGAACTTAAAAAAAGAAGAAGCTAAAACAGTACATCTCTGAGTCACAAGAGGGTTTACTACACTAAAAGATAAACATTTTTTTCCTTTCTTCTTGTAAAATGTTTGCCATTCTCAAAATGACCTTGATAATGTTGTATTTAAGTATCTTGGAAACAAGACAGTGTATTTTGATTAGAGAAAATTATTAGAGATCCAAAGTAAGTAGATAAATCATGGGTGAAATATAGAAATCAGCAGTGTCAACAGACAGATAGATACTAAGTGCCTGTCAGGAAAGCAATTGCACTAACAATGAATGAAAATGAAATATTAATGTCACAATTAAGTGATCATTAGAAGCAGAGATTTAATTGAGCTATTTATCATGGAAATTCACCATAATTACTCAGTCTATTTACCATTTTGGCCTCTGAGTGGGTTAAGCACAGAGTAATGATTTAAAAATGTTGTACAGTTGCAGCATAATTACTAAGCATTAGCAAAAATAGTTTTAGTCTTTTAGTTTACTATTTTGCATTTTCTTGCATATTTACCTGTCACTTACACATAACAATATCTAATGTGCTGAGTACTCATGGTTGTATGAAATACTGCTGAAGAAACACTTATATTCTGTAAGAGAGAAAGGACTGAAATAAAGTAAATCAAAATTCTGACCAGCAAACCTGTTCTAAAGGAGTACCCAACCCACTTATAATGTATCTCCACCAGAGGCAAGCACAAATTTCAATTTCCAAATTAGACACCATCAATCAATAGGTTTCTAATTAGTGATTAGTTGGACTGGATGTTCTGATTTAATAATCCCTAAATTTTGTGATTCAATTCTCAGATTCTGGATTCTATAACAATAACATAATTTTATGATAACGACCAGATCAGGTTATATCAGTTGTCATTATGTTTCAGGTACTGATGATCTCTGATTTAGGAGAAAACGAGGGCCTTTTTAGCAAATGATTGATTATCCATCTTTATGCATTTAAACCTGAAGTGTTTTTACTGTAAGTAAAGATGAATACAGTATGGATTTCAACCAAAAACACAGAAATATTCGAACTTGTAGACATGTATCACAATAAAGTTCCAAGGATTTGTTTAGTGCATACTTTACAGATTTATTTTTTTTATTCTTCTGGAACATACAGTAAAAATTAACATACTGATCTGCTAAGCTTTATTTGTTATTTCATACACTTTTTGGGACACAATAAAAGGATATGTTTAAATGCCCATGAAGCACATCTTGTAACCTCTAAGCCAAACTGGGGACAAAGATGGAAAAAGCATTTTAGCATACAGGCCTAAAAAAACATCAAAAACGTAATATGAGAAATATTTTTGTACAGTATATGCATCATGTACACCTGATTAATGAAAGAACTCCTCTGAATTTCCTGATTACAAAATAAATAGCAAGCTATCCTGTGTTTTCAAATCATTTAAAGAAATAGACCGCAAAGAGGTTTAGCAATTTGCTCATTGTCAGATGATGATTCAGAAGTTGATTCTTAGCTTATGCTTTATCTTTTCCTTATACTTTAAGCACTTTTGGAAGTTTTAGAACACTAATACACTAAGATGTATTTTGAATTTGTACTGTATTTACATTGATTTTTTCAAACCAAAAACAGAAAATAAATATTTTAAACATACTGTATCACCATTATGTGTTCCGACAGTCCTTTTAAAAAGTACCTATTTTTTTCAAATATGATTTTTATTGTAAATTATTAACCTTAGGTATGGTTTTGCACATATTTAATGCAAAAAAATAAAATATTCTGAAAGGTGATCTAAAGGATTATTTATTTTTTGTGAATAAAGGGAAATAACACCTTCAAAAGGAATTAAGGAATTATAAAAACTAATCCTGAAAACACCTTATTTTCACATTTGCCATTAATCAGATGTACTGTATTTTTTTGGTATTTTCTATAGCCTCCACATATTTGTGAAGCTACATTAAAAAGGAGAGGTTGACAGAGATTTGAGCAGTTTTTGCACTGTTCTTCTGGGTATTGATGTCACGCCCTCTGTAGCCAGAGGGCGCTCCTTCTCTGTCCTGTCTCTTGTTTCCAGTGCTTTGCTGTCCTTCCGGTGTGTCTCTCTCTCTGGGGCTATATATTTCTGGCTCTTTCAGTTGTCATGGCTCAGCATTGACGTTCGATGTCCTGAAACCCGCCTAACAACCCAGGTTGCCCCACGTCCGCTGCCTGGGGGCATTGGTTTCTATCTGACTCCTGAACTGCTGACCCCGGGCCTTTTCCCCGTTCCGCCGCTACGCATATGGATCTTTTTCCGCTCTCCTGCTCTCCACGGTTAGTCCCTTTGGACGTCCGTGACAATTGATGTCTGCTTCTTTATGTAATAAAATGACAACATAAAATGAAATCAGTTTTAAAATCTGAATGGCTTCAAGGCTGAATTTTTGTTGTTGTTTTTTCTTGTTGCTAAGGAAACAATGATGGTGAGCAATTGAGTTTGCTGTACAAGTGTGCAACTCACAATACATCATCTGAGAGATGGCCTGTCATTCAAGTATATTGTTTAATACAGAAAGCTCAGAAGTTGACACTTGAGCTGTTCCTTTTCGATTCTGTGTAATTAGCTATGAGAGGGTTTTGTAGTGCAGTTGCATAACTGTCCTGTAGTAGGGGGAGATATCATTTTGATACGAGTTAGCGAGTTAGAGAAAAGCTAATGAGCCCCCAGGAGGATTTTAATAATCAGATAGCCACATTGATATTGAGTGAGTTGTGGCTGAAGACTCATTCTGAGGGTTACCTTAAGCAAACAAAACTTGTTTAGGAATGTCAGTACTTTGACTCACACTTCAATGAGACATGAATGATATATTACTCAAAATATTGAGTAAGACATCATGAAGTCTTATCTTGTGGACATGGGCATGTATCCACATACTGTATACTTCAGTAAAATTATATCACAATGATAGTGTTTTAATTAGTTCTTTGACTTTCCTGAAAAGCACTCATGAAGTATACAATATCTGTCACGATATTAGTCCCCCTCCTTAAGGGTGCTCCAGCCCTTTTACTTATGACTTTATTCTCTGCACCTGTTCCCTATTCCCAGCCCACCTTAAAAGCCAGGCGCTGACGCTCATCCGGGCTCTGCATCTGATTTCCGTATCGTGCGAGTCCGGGACCTGGAAGCGCCTGGTCCCGTTAAGGTTTTTACCTCTGTTCCCGTTCCTGTTCCCCGTCCGCCGGTTCTGACCCGGCCTTCGTGGTTTTTTAATTCTTGCTCTGATGGATCTCCTGGTTTTGGACTTACCCTTGCATTTTGGATTTTCCCTAAGGACTACTCTCGGATTGTTCGCCTCAGCCACACCTCCCCGTGCACCAGTGCACCTTGGACACGCCCCCCGTTTTCAGCCCCGTTTTCCTGCATGACGTTTCCCTAGTGTTTCCCCACTCCGTCGGACTGTGTCGTCCGCATAGGGTCCGGAAAGAACTGTTCGTTACAATATCAAATTGCACTACAGTATATGTGGATACATGCCCAGCCTATACAAACTTATCACTGCATGATTGCTTGACATTTACAATAACAGTGGATAAGTCATTTCTGTTGCATTTTCTTTTATATAGCAGAATATTTTCAAAGTCTGAAAAAGATGTCAAAAATGTTTTGTACATGGTTTCCAACTAGTAAAGCCAGTAAAATCTCTTTTACAACATAATAATCTGATTATTGCCAATTTGAGTTTAGACTTCTTATTAGCTGTCTATGGCACTTCAAGAAGTACTTCATAGTTTGTCAAAAGCAACGTGGCTTGGGTGCGTTTGAGTTGGGCAGTGTATCCCTTTTGTTATTGGGAAGGTGAAATCTGGCAACATTGTCAAAATCATACTACCCTTTCAGTTCCTCTAAAAGTAAAGGAGGGCTCACTGTATGGAAATTGATGTCTTTGGCACTTATCCCTCCTGTAGTGGTATCTGAGTCATGAAGATCAAAAGATTTTCCAATTTAGACTAAATATAAAAATGCTTTGTAAGCTTTTGTAAGGATACATTAGCTGTTCTAACATTGAGTTTACAACAGAATTTCATTTAATATTGTAAAATATACCTCCTAAAAATAGTATCAGATCAGATATATCATCCAGTCTTATAGGTAAGAAAGTTTGATCTCCTACAATAAACCACAATAAATTACAATAAAGGTACAGTATGTTGCATTGATGGTATTGTTAGTGATGATGATTGTAGTATGACAAATCCTGGGAAATGATGCACATTATGTATAGGTCTAGATATTGTCAGTAACTGGGATTTGCCCTTCTTCCTAACTTTCATTACAAAATACAGTGTGAAATAGAGAAGATTAGCTGGGCATTATGAAAATATATATTTTCTTACAAATCACTTATGAAAAAGCCTTAGGTTTTTACTGTATGTTGACACATCATTTACCTCTACTAGACAATGTGAGGAAACAATTAGAAAGTCAAATAAAAATATATGATATACAGTATAGTCAATAGCATAAAATTCAAATCAACTGATAGTATTTTATTATTGTAGAATTCACTTAATATGACCTCCATTTAGAATACTGTGTAAAATATTGCAGCTCTAGAATTAATCCAGCAAAGAACAACCAATTATGTTCCAGGGCTTAAAGGAAGCTTCTACACTGACAGGCAGAAGGAACGGGACCCTCTTAGTCTTGAATAAAGAAGATTATTAGGCGACCTCATATAAATATTCAGATCCTCAAAGGGGCTTACAAAGTTAACCCAGCAGACTTCGTCAGAATGAGCAGTTATAGGCGAACCACAGGACACAAGTGGACTACAGTATTTCACCCAAGGGGTTGTGGGAGTATGGAATAAGATACCGCCATGATGTTGAGCCGTGCATTCAAGGATCTCATCCAGATGTTTTCTGAAAGAAGCCAGGATATCGGCTTGACACCCTGGCTTCTTTCAAGAAACAGCTGGATGAGATCTTTAGATTAAAAGATTAGATTTCGATTACAGTAACTACAAATGGGCGACCTCTTATCTGTAACCTATAAAAGGCTACATTTTGAATGTACATGTTTGTCTGCATATAAAGCCACATCATGTTAAGCTGCATTACTGTGTACTACAATTGCAACAAAGGTCTAATCACAACTACATACAGTAGTTATATCATTATCATTTGGTTATTAGGATGCTCTCAGTTTTGAATAAAATTAAATACAGCACTGCGGCATAACATTTCCCAGGGTCATAGCAAATAAAATAATATGAGCAGTTATGTATTAAATAGTAATAGTGTGCCTTGCCTATGAATATTTTACAAAATACAAGCTTGAGAGAGGCAAGATATACAGTATACAGTCCAAAAGATTAAACCAATTTTATTTATTTTTTTCAGAAAAATAATCTGTCTTGCTTTCATACCAGCATTTCATTACAGCATCTTTTCCCAAGAATAACTTTGGATGTTTTATCAGCATTAGACAACAACAGTCTGGAGTACTCTGAACTTCATCTGTATTGCACCTGCATATTAAAAACAGAAGCTCACCGCGACTGACAGGGTGCAGATAAAACGGACCATCTCCCACTCCTGTCTGCTAGACAGTGCACAAATAGAGGCATTGAGGTTTTCTAGTTTTATTTCCACTTTTCACAGTTTGCAATGAAATTGCTCTCAGCATGGCACGTGGCTCAGCACTGTCAAGGCCAGAGACATCAGCTGAGCCAACCACTTTCATCCTCTGTGCTTGCAAACAGATCAAATATTATTAACTAAAGTGGGTGGTCTTCCTACGTGTTAAGACTTCAGCTCCTTTCCAACCCTCTCCAGAATTTTCAGTGACCAACTTTTTGCGATCTCTCCATTATATTAGAACACAAAAATCATATACTGTAGGAGCAGTCATACTGAGCAGACATAGGAGCAGAAATGTTTCTTTCTTCTTGTTCTTTGTCTTTCTTTGTCACTGCTATTTCCAAGACACAATTTGCCACTCTGGGGCAAGATCAGCAAACAATTTTATGAGAGTCAAGAAATTATTAGCACAATATTGAGACACTTATAGGAAGTGACTAGTTTTCCAATGCAAACTGGTGGTTTCTCTATCTCTTATCAAGAACCTTGACATGCTATTTGTGGGACAGAACTAATTTGATCAGTACACAGAGGTGGTACTTTTTCACATCACACATCTTGCATTTTCATGTATGCAGTATGATTTTTTTTCTATCTATGGAGAGGAAAGCAACTGACACAGACTTGAGTGAGGATAAAAAAACATTTTTTTTCATGTTCATACAGCAGGGCCGTGTAGTGATTCAAAGATTCAAAAGCTGCAGTTTCTGAATTGTACTGAATTAGTACAATGCCCGAGGTAAGGAGAGCACAGAGAAGGAACGAAAACTGGGTCTGGGAGCTGCTGTTCTTTAGCTCCCAAGGTGACTGCAGAGTTGTGAGGCTGTTTGAGATTGAGAACTTGGTACAGTTGCTGAACAGTTCAAAGAATAATGCATCTCCAGACTCCAAGTTCAAGCTTCATTTTGATGTTTGACATCTATACGCACTAAGTTCGCTGCATTACAAAAATTTCACATTGATGACCTTAGTACTGTATATCACATTATGTCCAATTCTTGTATTTTTAATATCAAAACTTAATATATTATCTTTAATGAAAGACATATATTTTAACATTCTCAAATTACAACATTGGCTCTGAATTGTTTTTCAAATTTTGAAATGTGATGCTAATTACCATTTAAAGCCACAATGTATACTTGCATTAGAATACTGCAAAGACACTGTACATACCATTAATGAGATAATGTAACATTGAATTATGCAATAGATAAAACATAAAAATAATAACTTCAGCAGAAACAACAACAAGGGTGTTTTCAAATTACTGTCATTTTGAAATTTTGTTTGGGGATGTTAAAATTGTACAATGCAGACGTAAGACCTCATTTAGAATATTGTGGACCATTTTGTTTCCCACATTATAAAAAAAATATAGCTGTTCAGGAATCTGTCCGGAGAAAAGCTGAAACGTACTGTAAATTCTCAGGCTTAGAGGAATGTCCTATACTGATTAGTATCAGTAAAGCAACATTTTTGGTCAGAGAAGGGCACAAAAGGACATGATACTATACATGTATTCACTGTATTCAAGGAATGGCACAACATCTATCCAGTGAATGTCTTTGGAACAAACAGGGTAACATAAACCTGAAGATACAACTGGAACTCTGTACAAATGTAATTTAGTCAAGAACAGGAGGTACTTCTTTACATAAAGAGTTTAGGGAACAAGCTACCCAACCATGTTACTAAAGCTTAGTTGTTCTTGAAGCTTAGCTTAGTCCCTGAGCTACTAACTATCAAATGGGCTACAATAGTGGAAGAAGAACATTAGAAAGAAGATGGGCAAGAAATAAAGTATCATGTGTTTGGCAGACAATAAGGAAGCAGTAAATCAGCATATTACTGTCAATTTATTTCATTGGACTCTCTTTTACTTGGCAGTGCACTTCCTCAATGGCCTAGAATTTGTGTGCGTTGTTGAATGCCTCATCTAGGTTTACTCATAAACATTTATTTTCAGATAATTATTTTGCGTATTGGCAAAATGATTTTCTGAGATAAGAAAACATGGTTCTATGGCAAAACAAAACCCCCTCTAGAGATGCCTCCGTAAATGGTAATCTCTGAAGGCACTGAGTGTCAATCTGCTTTGAAGAGAGTTATTTCAAATACAGATTACTAACAAAAGTGTAAACAAGTATGTTCTGTTTGATAAATAGATATACTATATACTGTATGTTCTGAAACCTTTTAGAACAGAGTTATATAGGTCACATTTTCTCATTACTCATAAAAGGTTGCAAAAGGTACAGTAACCTACTGTAATTTGATAATGCTATACAATTTCAAACAGTAAGCAAATTGACTGAAACAATCATGTAGATTCTGTGAGATACCCCAAAAACTAAACGAGTCTGTTTTGTGAAGTTATTCCATTACATTTCCATTCCATTCTGCACCATTCCCATTAGTTATTCAGGGTGATCTGGCAGAAATACTATGGATGCATTCAGTTAATTAAGCTTAGCCCCTAATGAACAGAAGTCAATATTGCAAACTTCCACACAGTTAAGCACAATCTGACACAAATGGGTTTATTTATTTGGCAGAATCCCAGATCTGACTGGCATGGGGATACTTAGGTCAAGATAGATGAGCCTTTTCAAACCTCAGAGAGAGGTTTCTCCTGGCAGTTATTGGCATGGTGCCTTATTATTAGTAGTCACAATGATCTTTCCATGGCAAAACATGGCAAATCATCTCCAAGAAATATTTTAATAACACTGATTATAATGTTTAAAAAACATGAGATACTGCCCATTAAAAAGCTTAAAACACAAAATTTTAGTCTGCATTTAAATACTGTCTGAGGAAACACTGCTTATAATACAGTCTTGGAAAACCAACACTAGCTAATCTTGGAAAGATCTTTGGTGATATTTTGGGAATATTACTAGCTATAGCTATTAATATTTTCATAATTTATGCACACTTGTCCAAAGTCATAAATATACAGTTGGCCATAAGAAGCTTCTGTAGGAGTCATTTAAAATCTGATCTCATGAAAGGTGAACTTATAACTTAAAAAATGTGAACTTATTATGAAAAGCTGTTAAAATGATCAGTCACCTTAATTAGAAATGTTCAACTTCATTTTTAACTTTCAAACTTTTTTATGATTGCAATAAAAGGCAAGAGCATAATTTTTGAATTGTCTTTAATGGGAAACCTGCCTACATTCATTACTTTGCTAGTTTAACTGTTTTTTTTATCTGTTTAAGAAGTAAATGCATTCAAGAAAATACCTATTCTTACAGATTTGGTTCAAAGGCGAACACAATGGGAGTGCCATGACTGTAACCCTTTACAGAACACAAAGTGCCTAGTATTTAACCTTTATCATACTACAGAATGGTTAAAATAGTTTATGTTAGATATTTCTTGGAATATATCCACAGTATATTATATACTGTGTGACTTAAAAGGGAAAAAGGCCAGGACCCACTTTCTCTAGACATTTGAAAAAGACCGAATGGAAGTCTTCAACTTTTTTGGAAGTTGGCTCAAGCTTATAAACGCACCTGAAATTTTTATTAAATAGTTCTGGTTTTGGTTTAATTTGACCATTTCAAAATTGCCTAATTGCATTTATTAAACATAAATCAAAAGTATTAACATTTATTTTCGATAGCTTACTGTAAATAAATTGATGAGCAAACAGTGATATGTACTAAAATCAATTTATACACAAGTCAAGGAAATGGACACACAAGACAAATAAGAGTAATAAGAAAAAAACTATCCTGTAAACTGTAATTTATCTGGAAACAACAAAAAAATCCTTGCGGTGAAAATAAAATCTGAAAGTAGTGACTCACATTGGGGGGAAAAAGCATGCCTGTGCAAGAGATGCTCAATTCCCATAAACTGACAGGTTCAAGATCATAAAATTATTTATTTGAACTCTATAATTGAAGAATGAACTTTGTCTGGTTCTAATTGATTGATATTAGAGTTAATCTACAGCTTTTAGTATTTCAGAGTACTAGTTAAATCACACAAAGTTAGCACTGACAATTAAAAAATAAATTATTCAATTTTTAATTTATAAAAATGGATGAAGAGTGATACATAGGAGAAAGTAATTAGGTTCAGATGTAATCAACACAGCTACAGTGCCGAGAAAAAGTTTATGAACCTCCCATGTTGATCCATATTCTTGGACTGTACGGTATATGTTAGACCTGAAATGTAGTTAGATCTTTATTAATGTCTGAATTAAAGATGAAAATAGCCTGATTGAACATATGATATAAAAATGTAAAATGATCAAACAGAAAATATAATTTTGTGAGTACATGAACATTTAGATTCAGTAACTGGTGACAGCTCTATGAGCATCAGTGACTTCAATTAGATGTTTCCTGTAATGTTTGTCAGTCTCTTGCATTGACCTTTTGGAATTCTGGAGCATTCTTCCTAACAGAACAGCCTTTGTGTCAATTATATTTGAGGGTTAGGTGTGAATTTTAATTTCCAATCCAAGACACAAAATATCTTCTTCAGCCATTCAGCTCTAGATCTACTCTTATGTTAGATGACCTACTTCTATAAGAGTAGAAGATCTACTCTTATGTTAGGAAGACCTAGACTGAAGCCATCTTGTCTTCCTGCATGATCTACTTTTGGCTTCCTCTGGTGATTGGGTGGCTTGACATTCTCTTCCAGAATTTCCTGTACAAAGCAAAATACTTTACATGGCTCCATAAACAATGGCATTCCAATAGTTTGTGGGTCCTAAGGTACCAGAAGGTCAAGAATAGGTTGTTCTACTGGAAATACTTTAATAATATTCCATCCATCCAATTTCTACCTGCTACTTCCAATTCAGGGGCATGGGGAGCCTATCACAGCATGCAACAGGCACAAGGTAGGATACACTCTGTATTGGATGCCAGTCCTTTGCAGGGCAGACACACAGACACAAACACACTTAAACCGAGGGCCAATTTTCACAGTTGCCAATTAACCTACTGTAACAGTCTGTCTTTTGACTGTGGGAAGAAACTGGAACACCAGGAGGAAAACTTTGTGAACAGAAGGAAAACATACAGACTCCACACAGATAGTGCCCCACATCCAGAATTGAACCCAGACCCCAGTCTTCAATGCTAACCAATGCACCCTCCTACCCCATTATTTGTAATACAATGAGCCTAAGAGTAATAATTTAGCAATTTGATCCTCAGCTGCAGTCTACTTCGTTCTTCCATTACTTTGTGCTAAAAAATAGGCTGAATTTCAACTCATGCATTTGTTATTGAGGATGACAAAAAGCATCTGGAAGTATTAAACACGTCCTCATTGATCCACTTTTCTAGTCGTTTCCTTCAGTACAATTTGATTAACTCCAAATTGAACTGTGTTAATAGAGATCACTTCAACATCTGTTTCTGTTTGAGAATCAAGGTTGAAAACAACTTGTTTTTTGTTATTACAATATATATTTATTGCAGTCTGCTAAGATATCTGAGGTTTTTTCAGCTGTACACTGGAGAATTTAGTATTTTAAGTGATAATAGGACCACTAGCAGGAAATTATTTTTTTACAAATCCTACTTGAACTGATAACATTCTTATCAACATCTTACAGTAATCCAAAGGATGGCTATTTAGAATGTTTATTGTTCCATTTTAATTTTGTGACTAAATAATGTTTTATGCCCCTTAAACCAAATGAGTAATTTGAAGACTTTCCATTGACAGGTTTTATTTCCACATGCACTGTGAATAATGTCCTCATTATATTTCCATCACTATCAAGCAGACTTTTGAACATCTTCATTATCTATGGTGCCCCATATTTTCTGTTAGTGCTCTCTTTCAGTTGGTTCAAAAAGCAAACAAATGATACCTGTGGCATCTTAAATATGTCATTTCAATGACACAATAAGTTAATTTTTCAAGTAAATTCAGCATGTCAATATTATCGTATGCTTCATACCTCTACTTAATAAAGATTCTGCTCTGTTTGAGTTATTAATATGTTTTTTTTCTCATGTTTAATACAGTATAAGCACATTGTCTGGAAGACAATTATTAATGTAGTCTGTTTTAATTTTCTTAACAACATCCATACGATTGTGTGAGAAATGTCCCACCATGCTCCTTGAGATTTTTTATCTTCTTTTTCAACTGTTTTTTTGGGACAAGATTGTTAGTTTGTATTTTTGCAGAGGTACAGTGATAATGTACCTTGTTGTGTTTGCAAGTTGCATATTAGAATAAAAACTGCTGTGATATAATGTACCTGTCTTGTACCCGTCTGTGGATATGCTGGTGAATCTGGGTGATTTGACAACCAGTGTGGGGATAAAGGTCCTTCACCTAATAACTACTCCACTTACTGTAGCACCTATAAAATTTTTAGGCGGCATATTCGGCTACAATACGTGCAAATTGTCAGAATTGTGACAGTAATTCTTTTAGTAGTTTTCAAATTCAATGTACACTATGTCAGTCTGAGACTTGACTGAAATCATTGCCAAATGTCTAATCCTTGAAATACTTATTCCACATTACTGGAAAGTATGTTCTTATTATAATGTGTTAGGTTCACATGTTTGTTTTATAACAGAGAACTGTAGTTTGGGGAGAAGCACAAAAACAAACAAAAACATACCACCAATCCCCATATATACACTAGCTGCATTAAAATGCAAAAGCAATAACACAGGATACAACAGAAGCAATTAGTTTTTAATTAACAAGGGCTCCACAGTTCCCATTTGTTTGAGTCTTCTGTACATTAAGCATCAGCACTTACATATCCAGTGCTGATACCTTGTTACAAAAGGGCAAAGCTTGATGATCGTAAATAAATCCTGTTACATGGCTCTTAACCCAGAGTAAACATGCATAAAGCCTATTAAAGTAAGCAGTTTTGAAGCTTACTTACCATAAACACATTATAGATGACTGATAATAGAAAAAAATATTTCTTCACTCTATAAAATGAGTTTGTTCTTTTCTCAAAAATGACTGTAAGCAAGCTTTGCCTGGTGAGTACAGGTTAGGAGACCTCTTACGCAGTGGTTTAAAGACATTGGACATCGGAGATAAGTACCAGTATGTTTTCTGTCTTTTGTTATAGCCGAGTTCTTAATCACATGCTAATTGTTTTCCATTTTATATCCAAAGCATATTTTAACATTTGCTTTCCAGTTTTAACAGGTTTTCCACTTGAAATCAACATAGCACTAATTACCGAGTTGCAAACCTTCCCTTATCCTCTTATCTGCAGAACAAAGGGAAAAAAAACTTGTGAAAGTGTTTGATACATTACTATTCCAATCTATGTTCTTTTCATCATACATTGATTAACTACTATATTAAGACCTGTTTACAATAGATGAAAATAAGGGAGTAAACTCTTATTAAATAAGGTAAGGTATCACAAATTCTAAAGGTTCCAAAACCTCTGGTATACAGAACTATACACTTGAAATTGAATTCTTTTGACACAAAGAATGGACTACTAAAACAGGGAAATGTGTAAAGAAACAAGTAACTTATTTAATTAGCTCCAGTGATTACTAACCTAATAGGAATGAAAATCAGCAGGGTGCCTCAACTTTAGGAAATCACTGTTTAAAGTACAACCAAACTACTGTTTTAGTTGGTAATGGTGTATCATTAGGTGGTCGTCTTCTAACCAGAATTTTCAAACTCATGTCACAGAATTGTTACAGGTGCTGTCCTTCAGCTGATATATTAAAACAAGAGTAATGGAGTAAACAAGAGTAAAGAGTGTCCACGTTAAATTCTGGCTCAGATCTTGCACAATCTGGCCTTATTAAAGTTCCATATTAACTCAGTTTCTAACTTCTTTGTCTGTTGTGTAATGGGGCTGCTGGTGCATAAGTCTACTGTGTGTTACCTAGGTGGGTGCTGAATTTTAAAGGTGAATAAATTGGATCCTCTTCTAGGTGTAAAAGGACATTGTAGAACTATTATCACAATAAATAAGTGTTTACTTAAACCTCACTGTAGAACCAATCATCAAGTCACATCCAAACTAATGAAAACAACTTTAAAAAAAACTATCCAAATAATATCCAAGTAAAATAGGAACCTCACCTGTATTTTCTATGAACTGCATTTCTGTTGGTGTACTGTACTGTGATGGTGGTGTGTATCAAACATTCTATTTTTAAAAGGCATTACAAACAAGGCAAGGAATTTAACTGCAACTTAAGGGCTTTAATTGGCTTGTTACAGTATATGTGATAGCATTGGTATGGTCATGAAAAAAAATAGGCTAAGTGAAAAACAAAACATTGAATGTTTGATAATATTTTTGAAGTGCCCAAAGGTCAGTCTGGAACAAGAACCACATGGTAGTAGCCAGCCCACAGAGTTATAAAGTAGAGACCACAGCTGTATAAAATAGAAAGATAGTCAAATGAGAATCCAAAAAGGAACAAAAATGTGTCGAAAATACTATTCTGGAAAAACATTACCCACAGACCTGGAAGATATGGGGTGCAGAAAGCAGACTAAGCCAATATGCTGCATTTGGTAAAAAGTGCAGAAGGTGCTGAGAAAAGACAGAAACAAAAAGAAAGTCTATGGTGTCCAACAGAGAGGATAAGTTCAACAAAACATCAGGGGACTTGTGTGTGTAATCTGTGTGCTAGTGTGGTGTTAAAAGAGAAACTTAGTGAAAATAGAGAATGTCCTGACATGCTTTGAATTGAGTCCACCTTCTCAATCTACCTATTTTAGCATTTTGACAATAATAAATTCAGGTGGGTAGCTGTGTCAGCATGCATAGGCTGCAAAGGAAAAATTAATTGGTTTATTCCATGCTGAAAAGGGAAGAAAGAAAACACAATGTTTCAGCTGTGGAGCCTTCTTTGGGTCTTAATAAATGTAGGTTCAATTTCAAAAGGGTGAAGTACAGACACACTCCTTCTTTCCCAGTGCTACTGTACTTCTGTTACCATTAAAACCTCTTAGGATTCTGTTATGGATTCGGTAAGAGGGATCGAAACCAGTGAGTGAACCCACTTGCAGGAGCTGACAAAGCCTAGCTGTGATCCAAAGAAAGCCGTAGTCGAAGGAACGAGCCGAGAGTCCAGGGGAAGCCAGAGATCCAAAAGGGAACGAGTTACTGAAGCCGAAGCGTGATCCGAAATCGTAGACAATAGAGCAATCCGATAGTCCAGGGGTAGCCAGTGATCCAAAACAGAGCGTAAGTAATGAAGCCAAGCCCTTGTGATTAAGCTCCCCAGGTGTACCCTTTCAGCATTATTATTTAAAGACCAGCTCCTCCAGTCCTCGGGGCTCATCATTAGGGTAAGATGTTGCGAGGCCCGCCTAACACCAGGAAACCCTACACCCATCTCCTGAGGGCATAGGCCTCATCCCCGACATCTCCCGCTTCCTGAGCCTGGGGTCTGGAGGATCTCGCCCCGTCACCCTTGGACCTCCATGTTTTGTTTGTCCGTGTGCTCCCCCCTCCCGGGGATTTTAACCTTGTCGCGTCTCAGGATGGATTCCTTGTTGATGGACTCTCAGACAGTGCTTTAACCTGCCCTTGGACCTATTTGGATTCGGATGCCGTTCTGTCTTCCCCGTTCACTGTCTCATGGATTGTCACTATTATTTTGTGCACTATTAAACCCCTGTGTGTTCCTTTTTACCACGCCTCATGTTTTCTCCAGCTCTTACCGCATCGCATAGGGTCTTCTACAAGATCTGACACGGATTTAAGTCCATGTTCGTGATATGTACTGTACATCTTTTCTGACAGAAGAAAGGAGCAATAAAATGAGACCTCTGATCATCTTGGTCTTGGAACATGGTTGCGTTCTGTCAAGCTGCATGGAAGATGTTCTGTACCACTTTCTCCTAAACAAAATACAAACATCTAAGGCTTAGGCTTTTGTTTATATTTGGTTCTTATATTTCATATATGTAAATAAGCTACATTGTTTCATACCTTTACTGCATTTTCTATCAGCTTTCCTGAGACCTGCCTATTGCAAAGATTGTTAATTACTGCACACCAAATCCTTGGGTGTGTCCCTATATACTTAATAAATTGTCATAGTCTGTAAGCACTGAAAGACCAATCAGGTAATAAATACAGTATATCCCTAAAGAGAGAGTCATTTTTTTAATGGAGAAGAAAATGGAAAGCCATTTAGACTTTTAAAACTCAAAAGCATAATGCTAAAGGGAGATTTCAACATCACCTTCTAACAGGGTCAGATGAGCTGTTACTAATGTGCTGTCAATTAAAGACTAGTGAGATCATCCAGAACACAGAAGGGAACTCAGACACACTTACAGGTTTATGGTGTGTGAAACACAATGCAGTATTATCTCTCACACAGTAACTGTTTGATGATATTTACCCCCACATGTAATTGGAGGGTGAAGTCTTAATAATCAAAGCACATTTCATATACTATACAGTTAAATAACATAAAGCATCTCTAGAACACAGAATCTGATGTAAACGCAAAGATTGTCAAAGATTTAATATTTTGACTTGGATAAGGACCTGGGTTTTGAATTTTAAATACAGAAATGCATATTTCTGTAGGAGAAGGACTTCTGTAGAGTTAACGAGATTGCTCAGACATCAAAGGGGAACATCCCAGAATTTGGCCAGTATTAATATCCAGATTTGCAGTTCTTAACACTTTGATAATAGCAGCATGTAATGAAACTAAATATAGTCACACATTAGCTGCTCGGAAAAGTATGCTTGTACTTCCTATCTTTAAAGAAGCTAAAATATCTTCTAACCTGTATGGCTCAACAAGTAAAAGGTATTTGAGGAGTGGAGATGACCTGGTTTGATGGACTTTAGTTATCCAGGATTTGGCATTCTAACTGCAACCACCTGTAACTTTCCAAGTGTCTATTTAGTGGTGCAAATGAAAACCAACATTAGAATTGTAGTTGCAGGGTGTGTGAAGTTCAAATGAAATTAAATGGAGAATGGCTTGACATAATACTTTCTCAGAAAAGGCAGAGATAACCCTCAAGTCCACCTCTGCTAATACTGCAGATGGATTGTTAAAGCCTGAGTGATCACCATCTGGGAATCACAAAGAAAAATTAATAAAATAAGCGATTCCCATATTACAATAAGTATAAATACAGCAATAATTGATTTTTCTGGAAAGAAGGGCACAGATTTGAAAGTAATGTCAATTCAGAAACACAGCACTGTCTTAGAAACTAACCATATTAAAATATTGACAGCTTATTTCACTACTGATTGATGGTTAATCAATATTTATTCATTCTGACACGAATTGCAAGTTTGCTTTTTTACACTTCTTTAAATAAGTTCAAACATAGCTGTGCTGAACCTGCCTTTATATATGCCTTCTACAAGGATAGTTGTAGTATACATGTATGTTTGTAATTCTCAATCTCTACCTCGAGAACAAAAGAAAGAATAGTGCCACAAGTGAGCTTCACCAGCATTTCAAGGCTTCAGTCATTTGGGCTTAATCTTTGAAGAATTAAACCTAACAAGTATTTTAGAGTACCAAAGAGAGTGGGCAATAGAAATAGAGAAAAAGAGGTATGTATTTTTTAATTTAGTGAAAATGTAATTTCTCATACCGATTAGGCAGAGCATGTCCCTGCAGTATTTAAAGAAATGGATCTTCCAGTTTAACATCCATTTTAGAAGGCAGAGTGCCCTGAGTTGTGTCTTTTGTTACCTAGAAACCGTCTTCACTTCCCTAAACAACATTCATTAAGATAATTTTCATTAAGGTTGGTTCATTGATGAGGAAAATAGTGAGGGTTTCTTGAGGTTCTGGATTCAGAGAGGTCAAGCTTTGTATAAAGCAAAGGACTTGAAAGCAAATTAATATTTGAACAATCTATCACTAATCAACTTTTTAATCAAATTCTAATTTTTAGATTTACTATAACAACAAAATGTGAATACTGTGTACAGTATGTATTTAATATAATTTGCATTATAGTCAATAGTCCAAACTATTTTTTTTGTATCATATACAGTAGCTTAATTATGGAAGCTGACGTTTTATTTTGTCTTGAGGAATATCTCTACTTCAGACGGATGGTCAAAGGGGTCCTTCATAGCTGAAAACAAACCACATGGTACAGAAGGCATCCTGCCTTTATTGTGCTGCATAAAAACATAAACAAGCATACGACTTCACATATGTTTAGGCTACCATCACTCTCTGTGTGTCCTTACAGTATACCAGTGTAACAGACATATCTATTACTCCAGCAGGCAGCTAGATACTCCAATTGACAAGACTTTCCCCCTCAATTAACATTTATGTGATCATTGACACTGCAGACATGCAATTACAAGTAGGACTCATTCAATTTATGTGCAACAGATTGGCAATTAAGTATTTTCAATTTTACCGTGGTGGCTCCTCCTGGTTCTGCATTGTTATTATAACTCCCACCTCCTAGCTTAAGTCACAGGAGATGATTTACCCCAATACATACACTCTTGTATTTAAAGGCTTGTCTCTCTAGAAAATCCTTTACAAAGCTGGCTAGTTTGCTCAGTAACATTTTCTTAAGAAATGGCTATTCAGCACAAAATAACTGAAGTGTTACTGGGAGTGCACAGAATGCTTTTATGATAGATAGAAAAATTAGTTTGCTGGCACACTCCAGATTCATTGAAGTAAACAAAAGCGATCTTCTCCTTAAGACCTTCTGTAAGTGAAACGACTGTTTTAAGCAATCGTTGCAGGGTGCAAGAAAAGTGCACCCCAATCACTGTTTTGTATATTCATAGATATTTAAGTCTACAGTACAGTACGTGACATTTACTGTATACAAAGCTGAAGGCAGCAGATATGAAATGCCATCTTCATTTGCCATCGCTTTGATTTTTTTTATTTTCCTAGCCATATCTTCTGAACATTTCCCATATGGTATTCCAATCAAAATCAAATGTTTCCAGTACACAACCTATTCTTCAATATGTTTTTCAGAAGTGGAAATGTTGTTGTATGTCACATCTTATTTGGATGATACGGAAAAAGTGAGGAAAATTATTTACATAGGCACAATATTCTTTAGCTTCCCACATCACGTGTAACTCGTGTTGACTTAAAACGCAGAGCTGGAGCAGGCTGTAAGCCTAGAAGAGGCTTTTCAAGGCCTATAGTAAACGGAAAATAAATCTCATGATTGCTGATTTTATCATTTATTTCCCGGAACAAAAAGTAAATACTTCTAAGACATTCTGTGGATCAAAAAGATTGCTTGGGTTAGGTGATTAGGTGAGACAAACTTTTTTTAAGACGCTGACATTCGTCTTTTGAGGATTTCTGGTCAAATGTTTTAAATACAGATTGGTGTCTGTTTTAGGGAAGATACAAAGCTAATTTTTTCAAAACCTGAACCAGTTTGTTTTTTTTTACAATAGCTAGACACTTTTTCCTTAAAATCAATCAAATACTTTGGAGATATGAATATATAGAAAAATATAAATTAGAAAACTTATAGAAAATTATTACATGAATTACAGTATATATTGTAGCTAATGTACTGTGCTAGATTGAAAACAAACATAATTATAGTACATTGCGGGCAGTAGTGCGATGCTGTGGTTAGCATTGCTACCTCGCTGTGCTAGAGCCCTTGAGCTTTATCTTTATGGAGTTTGTATGTTCTCCCCATTTTTGTGTGGGTTTCCTCTGGGTGCTGCGATTTCCTCCCACAGTCCAAAAACATATTGGTACTGTAGGTTAATTGGCTTCTGGGAAAATTGGTCCCAAGTATGAGTGTGTGCATGAATGTATGTCTGCCCTGTGATGGAGTGGCATCCTGTCGAGTGTGTAATCTGCCTTGCACCTGTTGGTTAGGAGAGGCTTCAGCTCTCCCGCAACACTGAATTGGAAGAAGTGGTTAGAAATGGATGGCTTGAAGGATAATTACATATTTTTATACAAACATATCTACAATGAATGAACACACAAATGTATTTACAGTGCATGACTGAAACCTATGACGTCTTTTTTGAATTGTTTGCTCATTTTGCAGAGAAAAGAACTGGGAAAATGTTTATCTGTCTGTTTAAGCTAGTGTGTCTGTACCACAAGTAAATCTGGGTAAAAATGTTATCTGAAGTGTGTGACTTACAGCGCAATTGGAGGTAAGCTACTTTTCTCTACAGCCAAATTTAAAAGTCTCATACCAATTAATGTATTCCTTGCTCGAGTATAGAAATAACCACAAATAGCCAGCACATTTGACAGGTGTTGTTCCCATGTAACAATAAAGTATATAATCAATATAGAGCAATATGCAAGGATGAGTGTTGTTAACAGAAACTAGGTTAGAAATAGATTACTGCACAGCTTGATTTAATAGTTCCAAAGACAGTGAAAACAACAGCAGGAAAAGTGGGCATCCCTGGTGACTATCCCTTGAAAGAAGCACACTCATACTGTGATAGAGCAAGCCGAGGCTTTGTTAAAACCTCTTCCTTCTCTGAAGTAAATTGGACACACCTGCCTTGATTGAATTTCACAGGCATAAAAGGGATCAGCTAACTGACTGTGTGCTTAACTCACATTCCTCAGGAGCAGCAACAGTCTCTATAACAGCAGTCAGGTGCAGAAAGCAAGGAAGCTACTTCTAAGCTTCTGCAGTTCAGGGAGGGAGTGATTTAGGAGTTTTTTGGGTTGTACAGAGTTTAAATGGCAAGGGGGTGTTTACCTCCTGTCCTCCTGTGATCTGTAGTTGGCCAGCGGTCCTAACCAGTATTAGATCTGAAGTTAGAAAGAGACTTGCAAGACTGAGGACTTGCGAGGTTTTTTTGTTATGGATAAGATTAAGAAAAGACAGATGGATCTAAAATGAATTCATTATGTTCTCTAGTGTTACTGTATTCCTGAATTATTTTGAATTTTCTGTAGTCTTTATGTTGTAAAAGATTAGTAGTGTTAATAGTTGGAAAGTGGGTACAAGAGGGTAAGGTATGCCTGTAGGCCTGGAAGAGACGGGGGAAATTTTATTTTTTTCAGTCTAGGGGAGACTGGCTGGAAGGTGAGCCCAATTGAGTGAGCCAGGGGTTCCAGGAAAAGAAAGTACAGAGTTTACTGTATATTGGCAAGGAAGAGAAATCGAGAATTTGTGAGTTAATCAGGAATTCCACTGTTCTAGTTCTTGCAGTGGAGTAGGGGGGACTGAATAGCTCTTCCATGTGACAAGAGGAACTGAAGATCTTTTGGGGACTTATCTCTGTGAAGGACTATTTTTTTGGGACTGAGCACTGGTACATCTTAGGAGCCTGGAGGGGTTCTGCAAGCCAGGGGAGACAGATCACTGAAATGCATTGCTCCTAATGTGAATGCTGGCTCAGGGCTAGGCTATAGTCTGTGGCTAGGAGTTGGCATTCATCACACATCATACCTAGAACAAGCTTTCGCAGAAGCCAATTTAAGTATGAATATGGGACAGTACAGTGCCTTGCAAAAATATACACCCCTTTCCAATGATGTCCTGTTGAAGTCCAAAGGAAAAAAAATCATAACAAAATCAGGGAAAAAAAAATCACTGCCTTCACCATTCTGACTTGTTACAGTAATGTTGTGAACCTGCACTATGTTTCTAAAGGGGTTTTATGGTTTTATACTGTTTACTTGTAGAATCAACGCATTTTAGTTTTTGATTTTTCCTTTTAGTTCCATTTGAGGATTCACATTTTGATTAATAAACATTCACTTAAAAAATGTATACCTCATTCAAAGTTCATTCACAGTTCAACAAAATAGCCATCATTGGAAGGAGGTGAATACTTTTGAAAGACACTGCATATGCTGCTCATTAATACTATTTCTAAAGGGTAAAAATTAGTTTAATGTTTATTATCTAGAGCTCAGTCAGTGTCCAATAAAAGAACAACACAGCATAAGGAATGGCAGTTTCTGTAGCTGTACTGTATATAAAATGTGGAGGATGCAGGGACCTTATCAGGTGCAAGACTCCTTTAAAAATCTGTCTGATCAGTGTATACTAATTGGGTTACACAGGTCTCAAGTTGGTATGACAGCACGTTTAACATACTGCTGGGTGTCAGAGCAAATCAAAGAGATAGGATAATAGCTTGCACAAAATGTGGGATCCCTTTTTTCAATAATAGGGATATGAAGAGGGTATGAATATCATTCAGAATGAGTCTTTTTAATTTGACAGAATATATAGTTTCAAGCAGAATGGACTTGAAACTGGAGCCAAAAAGTTAGATTAAACTCAGGAGGATACCATTAATGCCTTTATATTTACCCTGTGTCCTGATCCCCCTCCTTTACCTCAGGCAGGGATCTAGATAATTCTAGTGCAGCTGTCTCTACAGGAAAAAGACTAAGTAAATGAAGAGATTGGAGAAGCTTCATTCACTCCTCCTGATCTCATTGAATGTCATAGCTATATAATTCAGAATATAATAGGCATTTACTGTACCTGCAAAATATAATGTGGGGTTTATCTGCATGGTGTCTAACAATAAATGCCCTTGTGCTGATTAAGTTCATTGCCACAGTTTCAAAGCACACTGGTGGCTTGTGGCAATAATTCAGTTTATTTCTACATACAGTATAATATACAGTATATACTGTAATGTAAACTCTTATAAAATACTTCTCTAAGAAAATTGATTTCCAATGTAGTGTCATCAGAAAAAGTAAGGCTTTGAGTATATTCTAGGAAATCCAACTTTATTTGTAATTTAGTTTATTAGAGGTTAGTTTTACTAAAATCAGAATTATGCTCTTTTGAGGCAAATACAACATACTTCAGTAAAGTATTTAACTATGCATAGAAAATAATATGAAGGCTGCAGATTGAAACATGATTAAAGTTAATAAACTGTTCCAATCTGGCATGACACTTCATCCAAAATGGTTCATTACAATGCCAGTTGGTGGGGGGTATGTATGAATTTATCAGTTCACAATGTAGCGGGGAGGCTTATTAATAATAAAGAATTAAGTGTTCTGAGCTTTCCCAAATGAGGCCCATCTCTGTTCATCTCTGTGGTGCAGCCACAGAGAAACTATTCATGCAGGCTGATTTAAGGTTTCCTTTGATAAGGGACAGCTCCCAAAGGGGGATGCACTTAGCTAAGCCTGGCTATCATGATCAATGGTCATCCATTGGCGCCTATCTATCTAGAGAGTGCCAAATGGACATCTGGACTGCATTCCTAAGTGTCAGGAGTAAGTGACTCATATCTCACCTTGATCAACCAATCAGGGACTGGTAGGGCCGAGTAACCCACGTGGGACTCTGATGCCCATGGAACTTTCAGCCAATGAACGAGCTGAAGTTCCTCCAGGTAAAAACAGGCAACACAGAGGGCCTGAGAGAAAATTCTGTGGAGAATTCAGAGAGAATTCTGTGGACTTTTCTAAAGGGAATTCAAAGGAGAATTCCAGGGCAGGATGGCCCAGGAGCAGAAGGCTCCCAAGGGCAGGACATTCTTGCAGCGCGCCTCTTGACCATCCTGAGACTCAGCCCGGACAACCACGGAACGGCCAGTGTGTCCGAGTGCCAGAACTTTCCTTTGTTCTAAGAGTCTAGAGCGGAGGTTGCCAGAGAGTAACCAGAGGATCCACCCGAGGTTAGCACCAGCAGCAGGCCTCGTGAACAGGTCAGAACTGTGGACAGCTGAATCACTATTCAGAACTAGCTCTTCATCAGGAACGAACCGGTCCTCTTCCTGACTTGCTGGGACCCACAGTCATCTTTTCTCCTGTGCACAAACTTTGCTAGTTAAAGCCAACACTAACTAGCCGGTCAGTGAGCATCTGCAGCGCATCGTCGCAAACCGCACAGCACAGCCTGGCACCTAGCCAGAGAGCGCGGATTAGACAGCAACAAGCCTGCAACTGTTTCTTTGTGCCTGCAGGAGATCTGAATCCCCAGAGATTGTATGAGTATTCAACTTCACTGCATTACTGCTCGAGAATTCAATTGTTATCCCAACCAGTTGATATCAATTTAATTCCTAAGAGTTATGTACTTGTTTTGAGTATCTAATGTAGAAGTTATAACCAAGTTCATTTACGAAACGGTCTAAATGAATGATATACTGAACGTATGTCCTCTTGATATATGTAACTCTTTGTAACTGACTGAATATATATCTTTCGTATTCTGATAACCATCTTGATAAGATCTGTTAGTTTTACATTCATATTCTATGTATTAATAAATGTATCCTCGTGTGTTAGTACCTGTGTGTGTGCGTTGTTTGAGTTATGTCGCATGGTTGGATTCTAAAGCCATCAAAAGAATCAATTTTGTGATTTACTGCTACAATTAATAATTGTACCAGTAAATGCCCAAACCCTACAGAACTGGTGCCTTCAGAGAGCACACTACAACAGAAGCCTGCAGAAAATGCCATGGTTACCTGAATAATATACTCAGTTCCTGAGAACAACTTATGGCAAGTCAAAAATAAATTTGTCAGAGGGGCTAAATGCATGCCATACATCTACTACACCAAGAGTAGTTTCTCAAAGCTGGACATTCATTTAATTTCAATTTTTCAAGCATATGATTCATGATGGCACCCACATCTGCACTTGGAATCATCCATCCATTTTCTAATCTATTTATCTAACATGAGGTCATGGGAAAGCCATAGCCTAACCCAGAAAGCAATGAGGCAAGACACCCTGAATGGGACACACATACAAAAACACACTTATTCACACTAGGGCCACTTCTCTCAGAAGTCAGTTAACCTACCAGTATGTCTTTGGACAAGGGAAAGCAACCAGAACACCTGGAGAAAAAACACATGAACACAGGGAGAACATACAAATAGATAGAACCTGAGGAATTGAACTCAGGGCTCTAGTGCTGCTAGATAACATTGTCATCCATCTGGAATCATTCAAGACAAAATGAGTTCCAGCATGACTTTAACTAGGAAATTAAGTCAAATATGATTTACTTTAATAAAATATCTCTGATCAATGTATACTAATTTGGATATACAGATCCCATGCGTGTATGACAACATACTGTAATATAACCTGAGTTAAAATGTTTTAAATACCTAAATTATTCTGTCTAATTGTGAGATCAATTGCTGAATGATTGACTGTTTACAGTATTTGTGCATTGTTTAAATCCATAAACATACCACTGCTCTGTTTTTTCTGCCAGTTTTGCACACTGTTCCAATGGCTTAGTAATTAAAAGTATTGTTTCTTTTACATTAGAGGTTACAACAGAAATGCATGAGGTTTTTCTGTGTCCCTGCTATCCTAGCTGAATCAATTATCTCAAATAAAAAAGATAAGGGGATAAAAAAAGATGGTGATAGAAATTTTAAATATTACCACCCTGGAATTGTGGTTCCTGACTACCTCCTAAACAAAACATACTACCATAGGTGTTACCCACAATGAGTGTTGCCTTCTAAATCTGCCAGCCCACTGCATGATTATCAGTAACGTTGATCCAACTGACTTTATGTGATTGCGGATTGTAAATGCAGATGGTACGATTAGCAGTTAGCCTATCCATACACCATAGCATAGCATTTTTAATCAATTCCAGCAAGAGATTAAAGTATTAGTAAAGTTGCAGAATGCATCTCAAATGTATAATGAATTATGCTACTAAAATAAGGGTTCATAATTGATTGACTGGAATGGCCATACTTAAAAAAAAGACTTTCAGGTAAGTTTCAGCATATAACCCATCTTGGAAATTGAACATCGATGGTCAGTCTTTGAGAACAGTTAGAAAAATGTCATAATAGTGGTTGTGTCAGAAATTTTCATTACTTGTAATATGTTTTATTATAAGCTAGCAGCCATATAACCCTCCAGCTCTCAACTGGCAACCGACTGAAGCTAAGCAGCATTGAGTCTGGTCAGTACCTGGATGGGAGACCTGTTTGGAAGCTATGGTTGCTGCTGGAAGTGGTGTTAGTGGGACCAGCGGGGTGTGCCCACCCTGTGGTCTGTGTGGGTCCTTATGCCCTGGTATAGTGGTAGGAACACTAGAATGTAATGTGTGCTGTCTTTTGGATGAGACATTGAACTGAGGTCCTGACTCTCAAAGGTCATTAAAGATCACCAGGAATCTCTGAATAAGAGAAGGAAGTTATCCCGGTGTCGGGGCCAAATTTCCCCCCTCGGCATCACATACTGTATTATAGTGGTTTTAAATCCATACAGTCTCATACATTATATATACATAAGGTACATACAGTAGATGATAGTGGTAGCTAAATATAAAAAAAACAAAGTACACAACAGTATGTACGCCAGTGAACTGCAGTGTGATCATATACGGTATAAATATACTGTATATACAGTGTGATACCAGTATGGTTTTGCTGATTAATCATTGCTGAAATTAGCATTAAGACAAAATACGAATTTTCTTAATGTGGATGTAAACCTCTGAAAGAAGTAAATTGTCTTCACAACCAGTCACAGTATAATAATAAACTATTTTTTATATATCCAACTGAGTAATATGTTTTTGTAAAATAACCCTACTTTCATTTTTAATTAATTTAATGTTTAACATACTGTAATACACAGTTTAAAATTAATAAAATTCTAAACAGTATACAAGTCAAATTCTATAATTGGAAAAAGATTGTCCTTCAGCTTTGACCAGGATTCAAAACCATGTGTTTTCTGGCGACAGGCCAAAGCTTCCACACGCCATGTTAAGTAATCACTGTTCCACCTAGCAGTTTTACAAAGCAGTGCAGTCCGACAACAGAATATTTTTTTTAAAAGGTCAGCATGTTGCGTTATATTGTGGTGTACACGGCGTAGTGTGCAGTATTATCTGGCATGCATTCTGAATGACTGGATATGAAATCTCACTAATTTTTAGGAAAAATTAATATATGACAGAAAGCAAAGATCTAATTCTGATGCATGTCTGCATTGAGTGATTTAGTCATTTTTATAGACTTGCCTTTGGTATCCTGTCTTGTATGCCTGTCCACGTTTGACTGAGAGAACCAAACCACTACTTGTGTCAGAACACAGCACACCCAAGACTGCTAAATTATAGCAATCAGATTGACAAAAAATTTAAAAAATCAAATGAGACAGGGTTCTACTCCATTCCTTACTCCTTAACATTTCCCTTTGGCTCAAGGGAACATGTACCAAGATGAAGTCAAGCTTTAAACCTTACCCTCTAACAGAATCTGTCAAAAATTAGCCAGGCGTTAAAGAATAACACTTAGGGTCACACAATTACTTGCAGGCTTATTAGAACTTATCAACCCTTTTTTTCCTTGATAATAAATTCTCTACTTTGGCTCTACATTACTTGGGATAAGAGCCAACCAGAAAAATGCACAGTTGTTTTATTTTTGAATAGATACAAGCTTATCTTGTATTGAGCAGATAGCTTACAGCAATACAGCATAAATGAGAAATGCTGCCATTCCCACAAAGTTTAAATGAGCTTGAAACATGATTCCCGAATGCACTGTTGCGCCCACATTGCTTTGATCTACCTTTCCATAACCTTAAAATATTTTTAATGGCATTAAGTCTGAATAATCATTCATTACATAGAGCATATCATGACCTGAACTTAAACTATCCTAAATCGAATTATTGTTTGCATTTGTATCTGCATTTGCATTTGTTTGCATTTGCCCCAGAGAGCTTTATACTGTACAGTATATACTGTACTGCAAGGGTGGCCCACATAATCCTCCACTGCAGTACAACATCACCCGGGGGGAAGCACAACAGAAAATATGCATCAGAAATATCACAGTAGATCAGGTAGTGAAATGAGAACTTTTTTCACCAGGAGTTGCAAAATTATGGAAACACAAAGTGGAATTTAACAAGGTCATTGGGGTTAACAGTCCTTTATTACTCTTAATAACAGTGTCATGGCATCTTTAACGACCACTTAATTTTACCTTAGTTAAATGTCTTATCTGAAGGATGATAGCTCCTACAGCTCAATGTCCTGATGGGTGGATGGTATTTGGTTCAGAAATTGTTCTTCTAAGAGGAGAGCACCATCTACAAACACTAACTATAGCAGAAACCAGATTTTGCTTGGTAGTTTCACAGCCCCTTACCAACCAGGCCCTAGAGTTTATATAGTTTAAAATCATATTCTTACATTAGAATTTGCAGAAAATAAATCACTGTAAAGTTTCATGTAATATTAAACACCAACAGAATGCCACCAATGTTTTCCTGGATCTTGTGGTATAGATGGCAACCTGCAGGAAAATCATTATGAGGCCCAGCAACATTTAAAATGGCTTCCAAATATGAGCATTGCATTGGAAAACATTTTTTTATTGAAATTAACTCTGTGTCTTACCTGATCACAAGTTTTTTTTAAACTTTAACATTATGCTTATACATTAAAATTAAACATAGTAGAGGACCTTCAAAGCATTAACCTACACTGTTTAAATACTGTACATCTTAGCATACAATATATGATATGAGTTTTCAGATTTCATCTGAAATCAACTTTTTATTACAATAATAATTATTATTGTTTGAATTAGTAAATGTTATGCTATTATGAGCTCTTTGTCGCTAGTGAATATCCAAATATCAATGAAAATATTAATTTTAATTTGGGAAAAAAAATAAATAACATGTTTTACAAAATATGTTGTAATATTTGTACCACTTCTTTCAAAGCTTTCTGTGCAAAATACAGTTATGAAGCCATACAGGTATATTGCATATTGTATATTTAGAACTTACATACTTTTAACTATTTCAGAGCAGCAGAAATGCTAAACTAAAAGAACTCCCAATATTGTTTAAATTTGTGTGGGACAGTGAGTGGTACAGTGAGACTAGTATTTGCTTTTATGCCTTGTATCTGTCATTAAATAATTTTGCTGAAGTTTGTTTTTTGTCTCGACATACTGTACATTAACTCTAGACAGTTACAAATTTAATAAGGTATTTAGAAACACATTTGTTTAATTTGATCCGCAATGCTGTTGCCAGTACCCTATACAAGTAGTATTATCTGAATGTAGAAATTAATGGTATTAATTATAATGTCTCCCATAAGAGAACTTAAAATGTAGCAGTACAAAGATTCATTAAAGCAAAAGGTAGTTTCATACTGTTGTATTCTTAGCTGCACCTAAATGCAAAAATATAATTTCTTCAGTTCTCAAGGGGCTTAATTTGATTTCTGTGGACTACTCACGCAAATTTTTCAATGATAACTTTTTTAGGTAATAATTCCATGATGGACTGTGAGGTTTTAATAACACATAGGCTGATTAATTAAAGGTAACATTTTATAGGGAAAATATTTTAGCCTATGGGTTTGAATAGTGCTTGGGAGAGATGAGCACTAATTTTATTTTACTTTTTGTTTTTTATTTATTGCATTGTATACCTATAAATAGGATAGAAACATGTGAAAGAAAGGTCTCAGACAATAAATGGCACAGAATGTGCTGTTTCTGTTTTTGCAATGAGAAAAGAAAAAAACTGTGTTGAGGTCAGATCATAAACACACAATAAAGGGTAATTATTCTTGAGAAATTCAAGATGCAAGGAATCTACTCATGAGTGGATGAATGTTAATGTGTGGGTCCTTTATTGCAGTTGTCAAATAACTCTCAAATGAACTTTTCAAAATTCCATTCATACTCTATCTTTGTTATTTGTTAATGTTTCTGGAAAGCAGTTAGTAATGTGACCTACAATAATTCACTGGCTTCCATGTCTTGAAACAATTACAATGCTAAGATTCTTACACAAGCTTTGCATACAGACTCAAATGAATATTTTTTTCTCAAATATATCTGGAAGAAAATTATTACAATAATAAAATGTATTTGTACATATTTCAAACCTATCGATTTTAATTCAGTACTTTGCCTACACTATTTCTAAAATAAATGCATGTATTTCCTGTGACCCTCTAATTGGCTATCATTTGGTCAATGTTGTAGCTTTGAAGGAAAATACTGAGAAAGAGATAGCGGGTCTAGTTGTTTGTGAAACTGAATATTACAAACTGCAGTGTAGTGCATACAGTAACGAATCACATTTGGCTACTCTGTGCTTTTGAAGAGAGTGAAATAACTATGAAGTAAAAATTCAAACTCATCCCATTTTCTCTTACTGCAAGTAATTCCTTATAATTCTTATAATTAATTATGGAATAAATGGAAATTATTTCTATTGAATTGAAGCTTACTCTCTCTATTGCCCTCCTAGAAAAGAAAACTAAAGTGTTACCATGAATTCAGGAGATATAGAGAAGCCCAGTAAAGTTCTCTATGGAAAAGGTTACAGCTGGCTTTAGATTAAGCAGCTTGGCTAAAGGGATGACATTTTTGCCATGAGAGATGTCCTTCTGAATCACTTCAGATGTGCAGAAAAAATACAGTACTATAAGGGCTCTCCAGATGGGGTTGGCAGAGCGTTTCTGAGCATGGAAAATAAGGATGGAAGGTCGTATTTATCCAAATGCTGAGAACTTCTTATATTTTCATTGCAAACTCCAGAACACATTTTTAAATGTTTTTTTAATACTTTTCCATATAAAAAATGTGATCCCTACAGACTTTATCTCAAGAAAAAAAAAGATATGTTTCCGCATACAGTACAGTAGGGAAACATTGGATATATAATGTTACAAAAAATAAAAAAGCCAAGAAAAATGTGTTTTTGTTTCTTTAATAACGATGACTTGAGGTGCAAGATGTTCTGAAAGCAATTAAGCTGTCACAGGTACAGTAAGTACAATTGTGCAAATTTGAGCTTAGGCCTGTTAGGAAAACAAGCACTGCTTAAAATGGGATGATACTATATGGAACCTCATGGAACAGAATCACCTCTCTTATGCAACTTATTTGAAGAAAAAAAATATTTGACAGTAAAATATTGAAATCCATCAAGTGTTATATATCTTTCCAAGAATGTGCACTATGCAAATGAAAAGCATGTCTTTAGCAGTCTATATCAGGTACCTAATGCTTCTCAACGCTTTGTTCTTAAATCAGCTAAATCTGTTTTTTCATTTGATACACAACCGCACTGAGCTTGTTACATTTAATAGGACAAACAGTAGCACTTGATAATGTCAAGATTATAATTAAACATCCCCTCATGAATCTCATTAAATAGTCACATTTGCATTTGGAGTAAGACATGTCAGTATTTATCATTTTGAGTAGCCAAACAGGAACAGGTTCAAGCTACCTTTCCATTACAATAAATACAAAACTTAACTAAATAGCACATTTTGTGTAAATATATATATCACATCTCAACAAAAGTGTTATAGTGCCAGAATATATTAATTTCAGCCTGAATTCCAGTAACATTTTGACGTTAACTGTTCTATTAAATTTCAGGCTGTCTCAGATGCAGTACATGACAGCATGAGAGCTACAAATGAATATCATTACAAAGGCTCGCATGGCCATTCTCTCTGCTATTATGTATTTAAGTGCATATTCAGATAAATAATATATATAAGAAGTGTCAAAGTTTAAATATATTAAAAGAAAAGTCATGACCTGTAAAGTTACAGATTGCTGTTAAGAACCACCAAGGTGTCTTTGGAATATATTGTATTAATAAATGTACTGTATATTGTTGAAAGATCAAAACTTGATTCAATATAGAATTTACATTTAAAATGTCATTATAATCCCATTGCTATTGTCATTATTATTACATTATCGTTAGTTTGGTTGTTTTGTTTTTTTATTGAGTGTACTGAATATTGTTTGAAAAGGATTTACATTCTTTCAAAGGATTCAAAGTGTCTTACAGATAAATGCTACCTTTTGTCTATGGCTCTTCCTTTAAGTTAATTGTACTAAAGCCCAATTTATGAGTATTTGTTGTGTTTCTGTTGAATGTGGTGAAAGAGTGACAAGTAGGATTAGTGACAACATCCTCTTTCAACACTACTGTTTATATTAACTGGGTTGTTTAACAATTTTCACAGAAAATGTAAATCATATACAGTAATTGCTGTGTGTTTCAGTTTACTGACATGTTCCATTGCGCAACTGAAGGTCATGTGGAGAAAGTTATGTTTGGTTCCTTTTTTTAAATGATCAAGCTTCACTACAACCCAGAGCTGTCTATTTCTGACGTTATGCACTAATCCATCAAAAATGTATGATATTGAAAAAAAAATGTTTTTATTTCTATTCATCACAATTTTACCTTTTGAAGAATTTAAAATGAAGTGCAGTTTCATACCAGCATAAAGACTTGCTTTTGATGTTGTCTTTTTCACCTTGCATGCATTTAAAGATAGTTTCCTTGGAATTCTAAAATGCAGCAGTGTACATGATTCTTTTGAAGCAGCTTAACAAGTAATGATTAGAGGAGAAGAAGGAAAATTGCAAAAATGTGTAACCTGTTAAAAGGTATGAGTGTCAATGAGGCAAACAAACAGTTATTGAGTGCATATATAAATCTGTAATAATATAAAATATTGATTTGTTTCAACCATGGGATACTGGAAAATGTATTTATTTGTGAAGAATTTTAAGTCATTTTATTGCATTTCCAAGAGTGGAAAAATGCTTTGCTTTACTCTGTGTTAAATTCTTATTGATTAATGGTTCAATGTAGCCTTGTTCCAAGTTGACAATCAAATGTAAATTTGATTGTCAATCTAAAAATACTGTCACCAGAAAGAGCAGCACTTCATGCATCAGCAAAACAGAAAAATCAATTTCAACTAGACTTAAACTGCACAAATATGATTGTGCCAACTTTAATTTAAGACTAGCACAAGTCTCATTACATTTCACTCAATATAAGTACAATTGTAGACAGCACCCAATCATCTAGTTCGTCTTTTCAATCTGAGTGTGAATGTTGAAAGAATAGCAAGTGATAGAAAAGCCATTGGGTGGCTGCTCATTTGATTCCGCAGAGATGGAATCATATTTTTTTCTGGTTACAACAAAATAAGTCATCAAAATCTGATCTCTGCTGCCTATTCTTTGACTTTACAGAAAGGAAATTTCTGCACTAAAAGAAATTCAACTATAATAATGTACAGTCCCAAGGGAATGTCATACACAAAGAGGTCAATGTAACTAAATATCTTTAGTCTTCAAAATAGGATACTGTGAGAGGATTAGATTTAATTATTCAGCTCTTCAAAAGTATTGATGAAGTCAGCCCAAGGGACTACTTCAACTGCAAACAAGGACCCAGGGTCAAAAGAGGAAATTACTGTAAGTGCAGATGCATTCAAGAGCAAAAACAGGAGGTACTTGTCTTACAAAATATACGTGGGTGTCTACAACAAACTATCCAGCCATACAATAGAAGATGCTTCTGAAGTATACTTCAGGAAACTGCTGAATGACATTCTAGGATCAGTTAACTACTACAAATACAGTATAAACTATAGTAATGGCTACCTATCATTTCTGATATTTTTTACAGTATGTTCTGCATGGCTTTTATGACTTTATTCATAAACAATTGTATATTATACTGATGGAAAAAAGAACTGCGACACCTTCTCCTCCACACTCTGGCCCTCCCATCTGCATGGAACAGGCTGAAGAGTGACTCATCTGTGAAGAGGACCTTATGCCACTGCTGACAAGTCCGTCGCAGCCTCTGCCTGGCTCAAGCAAGTCTGGTGGGACATCTTGGAGGTGTAAAGCAGAGGGACTCTGACAGGTCACCTTACTCTAAGGCCAGCAACGTGGAGCCTCACTGTCCTGTCACTGATGAGGGCATTGTGTCTGCCGGCAGTTTCAGCAGCAATATGGGTGGCAGATCTGAAATGATCTCTCAGATGGACCAATCTGATGTGTCGGTCCTGCTTGGCATGGTCACTCGAGGGCGACCGGATCTTGGATGGTCATCTGTCCTGCTGGTCTGCTGAAACCTTCTTTGCAGTTGGGACACAGTGGAACAGCTTTCTTTATAGTGTCTGGCAATGCTGGCACTGGACATGCCTACCTGCAGCATGCCAATGGCCCTCTCCCTGGCTTCTGGTGACACTAGCGGCATTATGCAATGCACAGAAAACTGACTAAGTGTGTGTGGCCTTTTTCATGTAGTGACCTACGTTTTGAATTGAGGCCTTTTTAAAGGTGACCTGATCAGGCATTGTTCCACCTAGATGAGCTTTCGTGTGAATGACAAATTGCAATGCCTCACTGCATGAGCTGTACTGCTGGTCAGAAGACTTTTTGTGAAAGTACATAACCTATAACCACAGTATAGTATTCTTTTTCCAGAAAATGTTGTGTTTCTTTTTTCCATCAGTATATATTGTATAAATAATAATGGAATTTCTATGTACTGTATTATCACAATCTTTCACATTTTTCTTCATATTTTAAATGTTTAACAAAGTATTTGGAGCAATGAACCTGGTGTATCCTATTTAAATATTAAAAAGACTTCTATGAGACTCACACGCTACTATGCCAATGAGGCTGTACAGAATTCTACAGTATATAATCAAATCATTTTTCTCAACACTTAGACAAGATTCATTTACTTTATATACTTATATACTTTATATACACTTTATGTTTTATTTTTTATCTAGTTTATAATCCTGATTCAGGAGAATATTGGGAATGTAATTATCAGAACACAAGTACAAATGTAAGAATTTCTCCCTATTTCTCCCTATTTGCTGGAGATACAGTAGCTTTTTTAAAATACAATTGGTCACTTGCATCCGTAGCACGCATTCCTATAGAGTGGTATAGAATTACAGAGTATCTCTTGTGTCCACTGATTAGCGCACATTATATCGTAGTACGTAGGCTGCGTATTCGACACATATTAAAATAAAAAATATGAAAACCCGTCCCAATTTTTCATCGCACACAACACAGTTCCAGGATCATTTGGCATACCACTTGGCGGCACTCCACGTACCACTGCCGGTACGCGTACCACAGTTTGAGAACCACTGCTCTAAGCAAAATGTTCACATTCATTGCATTGAAAGAGATGAGTGCTATCTTAACAATGTTGACATCCTCTATATAGCTATACTTGCAAGGAGCCACATAATCATTTTCATGTGATTCTGTAGTCCGTGTGGCACAGTCTCCTCAAAAATGATGCAGTAAAATTCATAGCAGGCTAGCACTGTTGTGGAAGTCAGAGTCATGTATTGATTCATTTGATGGTGCTTGTCCTAGGACATACACCACCCTCTCTTTAGCTAACTTTTTGGGGCTCTTCTTGTCTTCCACAGGCAGATACTCATATTCCTTGATGCCTGCTTACATGCGCCAGCTAGTTTCTAGCTTTGAATTTAAAAAGTAACCGAAAGACTAAGGTGACCCTTTGCTGTATAGAAAAGATATTGGCATTGTTAGGTAATTGATCTAAGAATTACCTATAGATCAAAATAATGTTCTCTAAAAGAAATGTCTTGCTAAACTGAGATCAGCAGCAACTCTAACCTCCCACTCAGTCTTTGCCACCCATGCTTATTCAGCTAAAATGAGCTTGGCTTTGAGTGATCTGTGATAGCTTTTCAGCTTTTCATCAAGCATTAACTGTTGAAACCAGTGTCACTTTGATTTGTGTGAAAAACCGCAGGAAGAGACAGGTCAGAAAACAGGGAGAAAAACCTCTCCTTTATGAAGCCAGGAGCTAATGGGGCAGTAAAAAATTCCACTGCAATGTAGGCAGCAAGTAGTTTTTTTTTTTAACAGCTAGTTGACTTATGTGCACTTTAGGTGTCAGCAATAGCATTAAGCCAGTGGTTTAAAATTAGCATTTTACTTTTGCATTTTTTGTTCACAACTACAGATGATTATATTTACAAATCACACATATCTGGTCCCAAACTGATTTCTGAGAAAGATTTCATTTAATAGATTAGCAGTATTTGCTTTTTTTTCTAAAAAATAAGGTGAAAAAAGATCTATCCTTCTGTTTTTTGGTATCTGAATTCTAGATGGATCCACTGATTTCCTAACTGCTTCATCCTATATCCAATTCATATTTTCATTTAAAAAAATATTTTCTCTAGGTTTTCTAGCAGTTACCACAATAAAGATTTGAGAAGTTAAAATCCACACCTGGGTAAACATTGAAGAGAAAATGTTATGAACAATAGCAGCAAAAAAGTCATGTGTCAAGAGGGTATCAAAGCGTTAAATTTCACCTCATAGCACCTCGTTCTTTAAGGTAAGATAATTGGCATTATTTGTAGCATTTGCTGAGCTCAACATTGCCTTATCTTGTCCTTGAGGCAGTCAAAAATGGCCAGGCATTTGTACTACAGTAATTTCTAACTCAGACTAAATCATTGTTTACAAAACATTGCTAGCCATCTTAGGGATGTGGTGTAGGAAAAGTGCATCCCAAGACAATATAAAAGACAGAAAACTAAACTGAATTGAGAGGAGAAAAAATCAAGTAAGAAAGAGGGGAATCAGAACTATGGCACAAAAAAGAATGTGTCTTGGCAGTTTGGGCATCTAAGAGACTTTCAATTTGTGGTAATGGTCTGTTGACTTATATACAGTATGTGGAAAAATCTATCTCCTATTTTTTATATCCTATTGTGATATTCTTACTTTATCCACAAGGTTAAAGAAATCAATAATTTGTTTAGTGATGCACTATTTTAAATGGGGGAAAAAAGGTTCTCATTTGTTTAACATACTTTTTAGGAAGTGGTTTAATTCTGAGAAAGGACTTTTATTTCAGAAGAGGCATGCTTCACATCTTTCTACATACTGTAGTACTGTATTTGTCTTAGCATAGACCTGTGACTTAGTATACTGTATAGATCTTTACTTATTCTTTTGGCTCTGCAGAAAGTAGAGTCCTGGTACTCACAGTACTTTTCAGAGTAGTACTAGATGTTGTCTGCCTATGTTTGTAATTTGTTTGTCTAAAACCTGCAGCCTGGAAACACATACCTACAGTATAAAGGTTACTGTTCAGTATTCTCTGACAAATAGGGGGTTTGCTGTTGTTGTTTTTAGAATTTACTTGCAAGGAAAGCTACTGCCAGGAACTGATTTACTGTACTTTTGATGTCTTAACTTCCCTTTTTATACAAATATTCACTCCTAATGAGTAACTAGCTTGTAAGAACATATTATTAGGCTGTAGTAAAAGTATTTTTTGGTGTAACAAACAGTGGTCAACAGGTACTGTACACGGAAATGGTATAGTAGTACTCTGTTGCTCTGTAATCAAACCAAAGTGATTAAGAAAAAGGAAGAAAACAACTGAAAGACAAGAAAATTATGAAAAAGGTACAGATCTAATCATTTTGAAATCAACACTCATTGTGCTGTTGATTATAAATTCCAATTGAAATATTGTCATGCCAAATAAACCAAAATCTCAATGAGATATGTTGTAAAGAGACTAGAAAAATACAAACAGCTTAGAGCACTAAATTGGAAAGTGATCAAAAGAAAATTTTGAGCTCCAACAATAAATAGAGATATTGTGAAAGTGGAAAGTGTGAAATAGTAAGGTGATAAAGATGTAGGGTAGTTTTTGCAGAGATAAGACACAATATTATTTAATTTTCCTTTTTTTAGTTACAAAATCTAGAAACCTCTAAAAGTTACAAACAACTTTTTTTTTCACAAACTACTTAGAGTGGTCTATAGAATTTTAGAATGTTTAAATTGTTTCCTTTTTTTTCATTTTCTTCTGTAATGCAAACTAGGTGAAGTATTATGTGAAAATAAAGAAATGCTCTTAACCTTAATTTGACATTTTTTAACAATTTAATTCTAGTGCCAAGCACCTTGAAAAAGTAAGTCATGTCACAACAATAGGGGAAAGTGATCAAACTCTCATAGAACATAAAGAGCATATTATGTACAGTAAAATGAACCATACTTTGCTAGCAGAAATGGTGTGTTGCACATTATGAATGCCAGTTCATTCAACATATATTTGGGTTGAAACAGCAGACATGTTATCATATTTTAAAGGTACATAAAGTATTGACTAGTCAATTAAGCATTTCATTATGTATCATTACGTACAGTATCTAGTTTAAGAATTCAGTTTATGTACAGTACTCTCATTACTAATAGTACAAATGTGATAGATACTGCATTAAATGTCACTAAGACCACGCTATCCAAATTATAGAGACATGAGGTGAGAATTAACAAAAACATTTATAAGTTGTTTTGAAAGAAGTCCCTATAAAAATACTAGAAAAGTCCTGTTCAAGATACTCTATTATGGGTATATTATGGGCTAATCCAAAGTAAAATAAATATAATCCAAAGATATCCAATAGTCCATTAAGAAGACATATCATACAGTATACTTGAGTCTTGAGTTTTTTTAATTGATAGTAACATGGATGAAAAACTATAGTGCATCTTTCAGGTAATTACATTTGTCCCTATTTGATGGGCCAGAAATGATAAGAAGATGGAGTACAGTAAAGAACTGGTTCTATTTTGCATAATTACAACCAGATCTAAGCCACTGAAAATGAAAACTGTCATCAATCTAATTTCCCCCCACATTTTTATAGACAAACTATCACAAACATTAATTTTGTTTTTGAATACTAAAGCAAAATTAGTGTTTAGAGTATTTGTGTTATGTTTTTTCTCCCTCAATGAAAATTAAATCTGGATACAATTATTATAAATAAAAATCTCTATTGACAACAAAGTTAACAACTCCCAATTTTTAAGAGAGCATTTTATTAATGTATTTTTTTCACCCTTTAGATCTGCACTGATGTTAATTTCATACAAATCAGCATTTTACATTGTTAAGCAAATGTGAGCATGCTGCACACAAATAAAAGTACTTATTGAAATATGTAAAGGAACAGATAAAGGTTTATTCCATGCTGAAAAGAATAGAGACACAACATTTTGGCTGTGAAGCCTTCTTCAAGTGTCCTTCCACCTTCCACCTTTCGCCTTGTTAATATGCAATTGTAATTTTCTCTACACTGCTGTAGTCTACATATGAAATGAGCGTAGAGGGAAAAGATGTGGGACAGGCTAGGGGAAACTTCACTAATACACCACTTCTGATGTGGATAGCAAAAGCAATAATATGTGACACACCACAAACTGTGGGTATATGGCTGTTACATTAGAGTACTTTTTACAAGTTTACCTCTGAAAACAGACACATAACCAAATATGTAAATATGTGTTTTATGACACCATTGCATGTTATTGTCATATCAAAATGTTCAGCGATGTGGGCAATCACTTCAAACATATGTACTGTACTGTAATTTATTTGGGGTTAGCCTAGGCTTGGTTCATGACGTAAGCCTTTCACTGTTAATAAACTGCTGGAATACTGAATATGTAACAACAAAATATGCTATACTGTATATATGGTATATATTTTTAGATGGTTTTCAGAAAACTGAAATTATTAATGCTTGAATTAACTGTGAATTTAAATTAAATGTCATTAGTAAATATACTTTGACTTTCCATAGACTCAGTTGGTGAATTCAGCTACAGTATTTTGATGGAGGAGATCTCACTTAATGTGCTCAGTCTGTGTTGCTCTTCATAAAGAAGTATATAACTTGGTTTGTTTTTTGTTTTTCAAATGAGAGGAGACCTTTATCCTATTTAGCTTATGTAGTTTTTAGGAAGTGATTTCATCCAGCTGTTTCTTGAAGGAAGCCAGGGTAATAGCTTTTACAACATGCATGTACATAGCTTACTCCCAACTCCCATTTCTCCTGTTCACTGAGTAATGGGAGTTATGAGTAAGCTATGCAGCTACAGTATGTTTTTAAAAATTACCTCTCCTTGGTGTCCAGTTTTGTCATCTAGTTTGTGTTTCATTGCCAGTTCTAAAACAGTCTTTTTGTTTTCAATACCTGAATTAGGTTCCTTTATAATCTTCTTTGTCCCAGACTAGAAACATTTATTTCTTTAGCTTTTTTAGAACTGGACATTCCTTTCTGTCCAGGAATGTACCTGGATACTCATCTCTGGACTGAATGTACTGTATATGCTGTACAATATTGTAAATGGGATCCTTTTAGTGCATTGTACAATTTTGTCATTCTTTTAATTTGAATCCTTTGATTTGAAATATTCTCTTCTAACTACTGTATGTGCGGTATACCCTAACTTTCCATTCCAACAACCATGCTTTTAGATAAGATTTCTTATCCTTTGGGATCTTCTTTATGGGATTTGTTAGGAGTCTTAAGATTTTTTAGATTTGATAATTTTACAGTATGTACAGCCTTTGTATGGAGGTAGCAAATAAAGAATATGTTGTGATAAAGAAGGAAAAATTGTGTTTGTGTATCATTTTCTGACACTAACCTGAAAAAATGCTTTTAAATCAGCAGTTTAAGACAGATGTCGGGAGGCTCATACTATCTCACGTTGAGTTCCTCATACTGTCCACACATTTCAAGATTAATCTCTTGTCTTAAGACTGACAACCAGAATTGACAGAACTACTGTAATGAAGCATAATACCTCAATACATTAGTGTTAACTGTTAGTTTGTTTATTGTTTTATAGGTCAAGAGAAGAATGATGATGTCAGTCTTACACTAGAGGCCAGTGCAAGGAGACTTACAGAACTGTACATGTCATAAGACTCAATTTCCAGTCAATGGGTATTACCTAGTGAATACTAAAAGGTTTTGTGACTTTAGTTTGTTATTAATGTCATGAACGAGTAAAAACTGGCCTTGTTCCTATGGGTTTAAATGCTGCTGCAATCACACAATCACAACTGTATTATATAAAAAATCTAGTTTACACTCCCAATTACTCAACGTCTACTGTTCTATTTCCAATTTCCCTTTTCTCACAGAAATTCTGGAGTGGGCAGTGGCTGCTCAATTACAATCTTAACTTACATCTAGTGAGCTCTTTAAACCTTTTCCACCTGAGTTTTGACAGAGACACAATACTGAAACAGCACTTGTTAAGGTAGTTAATGATTCATTGAGGGCTTCTGACTCTGGGTCACTGAATATTATTCTCCTTCTGGACTTAAGTGCAGATTGTGATGCTGCCAGTCATGGAATCCTTCCTTCTGGATCACATGGAAAATTATCTAGTGATTACTGGTACTCCATTTTATTAGTTTGGCTCCTATTTTTTCTACAAGCAGCCAGGTCATAAATCTAAACTCTTGAAAATTTTATGGGCTACAATATTCTATGCTAGAATCCTTCAGATGTAATATTTAGATAATATTTCAGTTATGATAGTAACTTAAAGTAACTTAAATATGATAGTACCTTAAAGATGTATCTTTCTTAGTACTATATAAACTGCACAAAGACCTGAGTTTCTGCTCATAGGCTTCCAACATTAGCTTTACAGAACCTTAAAACTTTAAGGAGTTGACATAGAAGCACTGATGGACATTAAATTGTGTGATATCGCACAAAAATATGAAATTTTTAAACTTTTTTATCTTATATATTTCTTATTTAGTTGGTAAGTACTAATAATTACATATTGTTTAATGATCATTTTTGCTGTATAAATGCACAATCCCATTCTTTAATCTAATGTTCTCAGCTCTGACTATGTTTTAACTGCTTTGGTGTGAAATCTTTGGGGGCTACATACAGTATATGTGTTTCAGGTACATGGAAACAAACACAACTGAAAATATAAGTGTACAATTAATTTTAAAATGGAGTGAAATTAAATCTTAGCTTTCTCTGCTAGGAGCAGGCCAGCTATGCTGTTTGCCAACATCCAAGACAAAAGTCTCTTTCCCAAAACTCACACTTCAAAAGTGGTTGTTGGTTGGTTGCTTCCTCATGACCTTTTCCCTGTGGTGCAGTATATCACAGGCTTTGCTCTCTCCCTAGAGATAAGACATTGACATCAACTAGAAGGCTGTGCTTCCTTTTTTTTAAACATCACTTGTACAATTATCTTCCACCAATTATTCACCTGACTGGGGCTTCCAACAATAACCACCATCATGTCTGTACCTATCACATACCCATGGATATACTGGCCAGCAGCCATGTCACCCTGCAACTTACCATTGGCAACCCACTGAAGCTAAGCAGGTGTGAGCCTGGTCAGTACCTGGATGGGTGACCTCCTGGGAAAAACTAAGGTTGCTGCTGGAAGAGGTGTTAGTGAGGCCAGTAGGGGGCACTCACCCTGCGGTCCATGGGGGTCCTAATGTCCCAGTATAGTGACAGGGACACTATACTGTAAACAAGCGCCGTCTTTCCGATGAGATGTAAAACCGAGGTCCTGACTCTCTGTTGTCATTAAAAATCCCAGGGTGTTTCTCGAAAAGAGTAGGGGTGTAACCCCGGCGTCCTGGCCAAATTTCCCATGCCTCCTAATAATCCCCCTCTATGAATTGGTTATATTACTTTGTTCTCCTACCCCCCCCCCTCCGGTGGCAGGTGGAGCGCCGTGCCGTTTGGAGTATTCTCGGTCGCATTTAATGGAAACGCCAGCTCAAAGATTTGGTTCAAACCATCAAATGGAGACTGGTGTGCCTATAAGCAGACCCTTCTGATGCGGGATTAACACTAGAATGAGAGAGAGAGAGATTGTAAAATGGATATACCCTAAGCATAATCAGCAAAATTTAACTTCAGTTACGTGGCACAGACTATATGACCTTCATTGGATAAAAACAATATATAGAAACTTTTTTCACACTTTAGTAAAGGTATGACCTGCAGGAAGACCAAACTACACTTCAATTCAGCAGCTCTGGAACTGCACAGGTATAAAAAATGACTATGGGAATAATACTGTTATGCAGTAGTAACTTGTGCACCAAGCATGTCTGATTAGATCAATTTAGATCTGTATTGAGTGTTTATTAGTTTAATTGTTTTCTGGCAGTAATTACATCTGCCTCATGTGTAATTCATACACAATAGCCTCCTCTTTCCTTCCCTGAAAATGTGCATCTCACTGAAGCTCCATATATGTAATTTCTTTTGTCAGGGGTTGTCTTGAGCTCAGTATTTTAATGAACCACTTTTGAGGAGAGCCATAGATTTAATATGACTTAATCAGACATGACAATCTATTTGATACACTTGTTGCTCATTTTAGCTGAAATTAAAGGTGCTTCAGGAATTGTGACAGTCTCAAACAGTCAATAATATATTTTACAAACAAGGCAAATGTGGATTTTTATCTACGGTACATGGCTCATATGATACTTTAGAGAATTACTCAATAATCAAGTGCTATTTTACTGCGCATAAAATAATATGTTTGATTTTTGTAAATATCACCTAAAGCATTTCAAGCTAAGAAAAAAAAATGAAGTGTTGCATGGGGTCATCTGCAGTTGGAAATTAATTTCCATTCACATTCGTAATCTCCTGTGTTTATTTTTTCATTATGGCCATAAAAAATATTGAGCAAAATAATATTTGTCATTGTGCTGTAATAAGGGTTAGAGTAAAAATATAGGGAGAGATTATCATCAAATTGGCACAATGTTGGTTAAATACCATAAAAGGCTTTTTTTAAGTTTCCATATATTCAAGTGACCTTTTATATTTGGAGATCTATTTAATACAGCACTATGTTTTTGTTGTGGACAGCTCTGTGAACTTTCTAATGTGCCTCCTTGATTCCTTAGATCCTCCAACCCTTATGTTTCAGTCCACTTTTTGCTGTGGAAAGTCTGCTTGCTGGCATGAACCCCAAGCTTTGCAGCTTTACACCCTAGTGAGATCATACACAAGGATGCCATTGATTTGAGATCAAAACTAAAGTCTGACCTTTTATATCCAGACTTTTAATGGCTGTTTCTAACTGTATCGCAGGTTTTTATTTAGTGACTGAAGTACACTATTATTCATTCTTCTCAGTATTACATTTTCACTGACCATCCTGTAAGAAACTTATTCTAAGCATATATTTCATTGAGTATAAAAAACAAATAGTTCATGAGCAATCAGTACATTTAAAAAATGAGACAAGGCATGTTTAATTTCTCATTAATTGTTATTAAACAAAATTAAATGCATTTTCAGTACATACTGTATTATATAATCTGCATCACAAAATCTTTCAGAAAGTTTAAGATTAATTCATCACATTGCATATACTATACAGTACACTAAAGGGGGAAATATCCATAGCTCCAAGTGTTCATACTTGTACAGTATATATTCCCAGAAATTGTATTTAATAGTTGATGAAAAACTATAGTTTTATTTTCTCCCACTAACAGAAATAATTCTGTTAAGTTACTATACTTCTTATGTTCTTTGATACACAATATCCTTGACAAAAGTTTAACAAAAGGCCTTCATTAATTTCTATATAATAAATTCTTTATAATGTCTTTAACCTTCAATACAAATGTAACAAAATGGTTCTCAGTATGAATTTCAAGTCACAACTGCAAGCACAGTAAAATTGGCAGTTACATGTAATTATATGTTAACATGTAGTTATATATTCTATAAGAAAACATGGTTTTGTCACCTAACGAAACGAATAAAGCATACAGGGCAGATGACAGGAAATCACTTTGTTTCGCTTGAAAATTATTCATATTATTTTTTTGCTTTGAGATGATGGAAATGAGGGAGATGATGAAGATGATCCTGTTCTTCAACTCACACAAAGTTTAAGGCAAAAATATGCTAATTTGTGGACACCAGAATAGTAGTTTATGGCTTTGCCATCAATAAACAGAATAATTGAAGCCCAATGAGCTATGCTTGATTTACTGTATTAAGTGGAGGACACATTGATTTTCTTTCTCTTTAAGAGTGTTTTACCTTACCTATTGATTGCAATTAACTTCTACTTAAAATAACTAGAGAAGGCTAAGTCCTCTATGTAAATTTAATGTCACTGGCACTGTTTCTTAGACACAGGGTGATAACCAATAACTCATTGTAGAGACATTATGCAGATTCTCTGGTGCCCAATATTTATTTTCTTATCATGAAGATTGATTAACAAATGTCCCATGATAGAACATTCACAAAATCACTATTTCAAGCTTCAGAACTACAGGTGCAAATTTTCATACACCTTCCCATTACTTTCTGTGAAATCAAGTGCTGCAGTAAAACATGAAACAGAAAGCACTTGGAAAACACATTAAACATTTAAAATGTTGAGAACAGCATTTTAAAAACCCCTCTTAAACCATACACTACTCACTTTTGTGAATGTCCTGTTAGACATCCTGTGACACATTTTTGTGAGCCAAGCAAAATATTAAGCTGGGTTTCAGTCTTTTCATAAAGTGTAAAAAAGTGTAATACTTTTTATGAGACACTTTGAACAGAAATAGGAGCAATTCACTGGTAAAGGCTAGAATCATTCATTGTGCATTGTAAGATTTTAATTTAATATCTCTTTATTAAGTAATGCCAGTTATCAAAAGATGTAACATATTCCTAGAAATAATTAAAAATGAACACATTTTTTTAGTTTATTTAAATGGACTAGGCAACATGGTGGCACAGCATGGTTAGTGATGCTGCTTTGTGACACTGGGCCCTGGGCCCAATTTCTGGGGTGTCATCTGTGTGGAGGTGGGGTCTGTATGTTCTCTCTTTGTTTGCATGAGTTTCCTCAGGGCTGCTCCAAAGATATACTGGTATGTTAATTCTCTTTTGGGAAAATTGGCTCTGGTATGAGGGTATGTCTTTTTGTGAATGTGTGTGCGTTTTGATGGACAGGCCAATGTGTATCCTCCCTTACACCAGTTGCTTGCTAGGATAGGTTCCTTCTCCCCTGTGATCTTGTATTGGATAACACAGTTAGAGCATAGATGGACAGAAGTTTTAACAAAATGAGTTTTGTTAACATTTACTCTGTGAAAGTGGGGATTGGGATGTGGTGTATATTTTGTGGTGGATCTTATCTGTACCGTAATGTACAACCTCCTTGTTATAGAAATAAATAATAAAAACATTTTTTATAGTAAAGCAAATGAATATCACCTGATCAAGAATGTGTATATAAAGGAAAAAGTGGTAAACATGGAAGATTTTCCTCACATAGATTAGGAAAAACAATCAGATATGTCAGCAGCTGAACACTTGGCTAATGACTGCTTTCGTATTCAGTTTGTCAGAGCATATAGAGCACCTAAAGGGAATGCCTGTATTGATCTAGTCCAGTGGTTCTCAAACTTTTTGGACCAAGTACCACCCCTAATCCAACCAAAGTATCCAAGTACCACCTACAAGTCATCATCTCATAGGAACCCCAGAAATTATCAATGACCAACATGAGCGCACGTGCACACACGCTCACACATACATTTAATAAATATTATAATAATAAACTTTGTTTGATATATTAAAATGTGGCTTCTCAAAGTGTTTTACAGAAAAAAACAACACATAAAAATAAAAAAGCACCATTTCAGTGAGAGGGGTGAGCCTGTTTAGTTGAGCAAAGCAGATGTGAATTAATTTTTCGAGCCTTGACACAATTCATAACAGTCTAACAGATTTTAAATCGTCAGGCATTTTCTTGACGGCAAAGGTCTCGCAGTGGATGTTGCAATGAAACCATTAATTTCTGGAGCAACCTCTCTAATTCGTGCAACTACACCGCTGTGTCGGCTTGTCATTGCTCTAGCACTGTCTGTACAAACTCCGACACATTTTATCCAGTCGATGCCATTCTCTTTGATAAATTCATTCAGAAGCTGAAATACGTGCTCTCCTGTAGTTCCTGTTGGTAGCGGCTTACAGAACAGAAAGTCCTCACGGGACGTACCCTCAAACTCGTATCTAACGTAAAAGAGCAAATTGGCCAAATCGACTACAGACTCATCTAATTGCAGTGAAAAACATCTGCTCATCTTAACGCGCTCAGTCAGTGTACTTTTGAGATAATCCTTCATTTCAATAATTCTATGAATGACTGTGTCTTTCGGGGGGGCAGCAGGTCGAGCTGTTCAGCAGCTTTTTCTCCACACATAAAAGTGTGGGGCTTACCTGCTTTAGCAATCCGCAAGCTTGCATTTTTCCACGTTTCCGTTTTTATTTCAGTGTTTATTTTATTTATTTCATGTGCATGTGAGAGAAACACAGAGGCGCTCGGTGTATTTTTCTCAAATTAACTTAGAACAGTTCTTAAATATTTTTCTGTTATTTTTCATGCTTTCCTGTGCTCACAAGATTACCAGCATTCGTAGCACGCATTTCTATGCATTCCTGTGTTTACAACGTTGGCATTGTTCCAAAATCACGCACATTCTCCTTTCTCCCTGTTTGCTGGAGATACAGTAGCTTTTTTTAAATACAATTGGTCACTTGCGTCTGTAGCACCCATTCCTATAGAGTGGTATAGAATTACGGAGTATCTCTTGTGTCCACTGAAGTATTAGCGCGCACTGTATCTTAGTACGTAGGCTGCGTATTCGACAGGTATAAAACTACAAAATATGAAAACCCGTCCCGATTTTTTCAGCGCACACAACACAGTTCCAGGGTCATTTGGTGTACCACCTGGCGGCACGCCACGTACAACTGCCGGTACGCATACCACAGTTTGAGAACCACTGATCTAGTCTATTCAAACAATCAAGATAGAGTGAGGAAAACAGATATGAAAGAAAAATTCAGGAACAGTGATCATAATATGGCATGTTTTGAAGTACATTTAAAAAATATAGGGTCTAAAATAAAAGTTTTCAATTTAAGGACAGCAGACAATACAGGGCCAGAAAGAGTTAAGTTAATGGGATATGATAGATATTGGTGGCTCACAATTTCTAATAAATCAATAATGAAAAATATATGGAGTTAGAAAGCACTATGCAAAAAAAGAACTGGGTCCAATTAAAAATTGAACAAAATGAAGTACAGGCCAAAATAAAATCATAAATACTAAAAGAGAGAGAAAAAAAGAGTATTGCAATGGAGGATAAATTGATGTTTTTCAGCATTATGACAGTAAAAGAAGAGTAAATAATGAACTAAAGTGTCTCAGATACGGGTGGTAATCTTTTAGATGACAAAATGGAAAAGGCTAATGTATTCAATATATTTAATTCAGGTTTCATCCATGGAAGACTTTTCCAAAATGTCTCAGACTGTACAAAGACAAAGTTTAACATTAATTAGTCTTACATACTAGAAACAAAAATGTAACAGGTACTTGAAAGTACTTTAGATACACAAATCTCTGGGGAGATAATGGTATACTTCTAATTCTCTTGCAAAAAGTGTGGAAAAACAAACTAACTGACCAGTAAGTGCTATTTCAATTACTGTATAAGTAGAATCATCTGTGTGACTATAGAATTCCAAAGTTTAATCAACACAGATTTAGAAAAGGTACTCATGTTTAATTTGTTAGAGATCTTCAAACAAGCAACATCGGTAATGGATCAAACAGAGCATCTGATAATTTATTTAGGTATATTTAGATTTACAGGAGATGTTTTCCCATAAAAGATTCATTCTCAAATTGCAGATGGTAAGCATTTGTATTAGGACTGAGTATTCTTCAAAATAAAGGGTACAGAGAATGTACAGTACCAATTGGGTTGATGTAATTAGTAGAGTATTAGAAATACAGTATACTGTACTGTATTTGTTAGGACCACTGTTTTTCCTAGTATATGTATAGTATATGTATAGTATTTTCATAAATAGTAACAATTGACATATATTCTAGTATAGTTAGTAAAATACTCAAAATAAATAGTAAAGTACCCAATTTTTAAAAAGTTAACTAATTATAACAAAATTATAACAAGATTATTTTATTATGTGGTATTATACTATTGAAGAGATTATACAATGGTTAAAAGTGTAGAATTGAAATAAATTTAAATTTAAATCAAAGGAAGTTTAGTTTGTCATTATTTCAAATGGTGTGCACTACTCTGATCACCCTGCTACAAAAAACATCAGCGCTCTCAAAAGCACAGAGGACATCCATGCTTTTGCATGGCATGACAAACTAAAAGAACTGGTTCCTTTTAATCTTGAGCAAAGATAACTACAAGGGGACTTGATTCAAGTACTTGAAATTCTCATAAGTGTTGAGAAAGTAAATGCAGCAGCTTTCTTCAGACACAACAGTGAAATACAAACCAGAAGATCCATCTGGAAATGAAGGGGAAAGTGAATTTTAAACTGGTAACAGGAGGCACTTCTTCACACAGATCGTTGTAGGAATCAGAAAGAGCTATAATACTGTATGTTGTTGAAGTTGATACACTGGTTTGTTTCAAGAAGAGGATATTAGCATCAACATCATAGCTGTTTCTGACTCTGATGAATGTGTTATCCAGAAATGGATGGATAACAAATTTCTATTAATTACCAAATAACAATACAATCATCTACAATTTTTCTTAGGGAGATCTTACTAAAGGAGGAGAACAATTGCTCAGTTTGAAAATATAATTTGCTTTATTTTCAATTGTTTTAACAGAAATTATCATCCAAATCATTTCCTGTTTAACAAAATTGAGTTAGGTTTTCTTTAACAACATGAAGTAGGATTAAATTTGGAGTGTTTGCATTTGATATGCTATTAAATAAATCCCTTTAGACCAATGTTCCTTTCAACGAGTGTGAAAGATATAAAGGAAGAACTGAATTGGACAGAAGTCAGAAAACATCAAAGAAGCGTTATAGCTTTCAGAAACCCTTGTGAATTAAGATCAAAGAAGAAGAAATCATAAGTGCAATATGATTATTTGTTTTATTGCGTAAGGCAGCTTTATACAGTATGTGATTTTCCAGCTCATAATGCAGTCACTTCAGATTTGAATGTTGGCCTCAACAGCTTCACCTGGGAAGTCCCCCATTTAAACTGAGCGAGTTGTAGATGTGAAGTGATAAACAGACATTGCTGATAAAGAATAGAAATCAAAGAGGAAGTCAAATATTCTATATGAGAAAAATGAAAGGAAAACTGCTGCAGCGTTCATAGACAACATCTTCAATTTCCATCACACATGAATATTGATTCAAGCTTGCTTTGCTGTGAATGAAAGCTTTATCAGTAAATATGGTTTTCATAAATCGTACAAATGACTAGTATTGAAGAGTTTGAGTAACACTTCCTTGAAAAACAACTAGATAATACAACCCCCTCCATAGCTGAAGTTCTGATGCCCTAGATCAAATGATTGACTGTACTGTAATTATTATTGCTAATATTTACACATGGTGTTGGTTGATTGCTTGCTTGTTCAATACCATATTTTACTTATTAACAAATTCAACTGACCTAATTTAAATGTTTTACTTTTGTTTTTACTTTTTTATTTTTACTTAGTAGAATGATACCTGCCTTACAAAGATCATTTTTCTCCTTCTTCCAAAGCAAATTACTTTGCATTACCAAGTCAAATACAGCTTGCTATTTTCAGATCAGATTTAGTTTTCATCTGCATCTTCAGTTTAAAAAACAAATGGAAATTTTACATTTCCATGAAGCTACCAGTATTCTATTGGACTTTGTTGAATTGAACAGAACTCTAATCACTGATCCTTTTAGAATCCTATGTTCTCATTAGAAACACTGTAGTGAAAAATGGAAAACACAATACTGTGTGGAACACATGTCCGTGTGCATTAAGATTTTTACTTTAAGGTTACATACTAAATTTTAAAATTGATTTGGACTAAATACTAAAAAAATAAAGATGTGTCACATTTTATATTCACGGGAAATGTTAGAAGTTAATATACTAGCTAAACTACTTCTGCATTGTTGCTGTAGTATTTACAGACAAATGACTCAGGAGCATGCTATACAGTACATCACACTTATTGTATAGTTCACAGCATTCTGCCATTACCTTCTGTTGCACCTCAGGGAACCATATATCAGTTAATCCTATAATAAAATATACATAAAACACTGTTAAACTACAGATGCCTATGAATCACACAGCACTGCAAATGGCTGAAGTAGAAATTTAAACATTCATTCTTGAATGTTCATGTCAATGATAAAACTGATGGTTATCTTACAAATGAAACTATACTGACAACCTTTAAGCAAGTGGCATGCCCTGATTAAACCTTTTCCTCTGAGCCCCAGTTTATAAAGATTTCCATTCTATTTTCAGGCAAAAAAGAACTGCATTTTAAGTTGATGGAGAGATAGCAATCCACGAACAGTCAATACTGGGACTGGGAGTCAATCTACATGAATCTCTGATGTTTTTTTTCACTCCTGAGGGACACTAATTCTTCAGCTACAAACATAATCTGAAGCTAAAGAAGTACGTGTTAAAAGTAGTTTTCTTTCATTCAAAATATATTCAAGGGATATTTTAAATATGTAAATAAATGGTTAGGAATAATGAAATACATTTTCACAAATAATATTTATATATATGAAATATGTTTTTATTTACAGTGTATACAGCTCTGTATACAGTATACAGTATAACTTTTTTGTGTTTAATTTAGAAAACATTATAGCATAATTTTCTGGATAGTTTCTAATGTAGATATATATCTTTATATATCTACATTATATATCTCTTGTGCATGGGTATAAGTAGTCCATCCATCCATTTTCTAACCAACTGTTCAATACAGGGTCACAGGAGAGCCAGAACCCAACCCAGCAAGCAACGGGTGCAAGGTGGGGCACACCCAGAACAAGATGCCAGTCCATTGCAGAGCAGACTCAGAGACAAACACACACACTCATACCTGGGACAGTTTTCTCGGAAGGCAATTAACCTACCAATACGTGCTTGGACTGTGGAAGGAAACTAGAGCACCCAGGTGGAAACCCACGCAAGCATGAGAAGAACATACTGTATAAATTCCACACAGATAACACCCCAGGTGCAGAATTGAACCCACTGAATTATTGAATCAATAAGTAAAGCAAAAAAGGAATAACAACAACAGCCTAAACAAATATAACAAACAGCCTAAAATCACCAGCACTATGACGCATGGAAGCTTTACAACTGATTCATAGACAGTTATATAAATGACTTAAAAAATAACCAAGGATTGCATCAGCTAAGGATTACTGTTGAAGTTATGTGAGGATCTGAATATATAGGAACAATTAGAAATTGGAGGAGTAAACTGAGGGATTACTTTTATGGCAACTTAGAATCATTCAAACAAAACAAGATCTATACATGGATTCGAAGTGTAAAATATACAATTGTAACAATACTATACTATAATACTTACTGTCAATCTTAAGTCAAATTTAAGTCTGTCACATATTATTACTGAAATGTACAGTATATACTCTCAAAGACAAGTAGGCAATTACTGCTCCTAGCAGAACTTCATGATACATATGTTTGGAATTATAGATTAATTCTCCAGGTTTATAATATTGACATTGAATTTATACTCAACTCAAATTATAAGCTTGCCAGGAGATTCAGATACAGTTTGAAAGTCCCACAGGGAGATGAAGATGAAGCTGTGTCCAATCTCTTCCTGCAGATTCTATGATGAGGGATTTCATGGCTCTGGGCCAAAGTAGTAGAGAGAAATTCCACTGTAGCCTCATGCTGAAGACTGCTACTCACAAAGGAAAGGCTTCTACTTATATGTTCTCTTGTGGCTTTTGAATAATTTGTGTACAAGGTCTGATTCAGCTCTATCTGTGAGTGAGATATACTTTAGGTAGCGAGAAGTTTTGAAATTCCACCTACCCAGTGGAAGTGGCTGCTATTCTGAATTTGAGTTGATATTCAGGGTTCTGATAAAGTACAACTGTATTTTTTATTGATCAGGCAAAATTAGAAAATGAGAGCTCATTGTCAAACTTCCCATGGAGCAAAATCCTGTTTTATGTCTGGAATTTCTTTCAAATGGGATTTTTCTGAACTTATATTTCCTTCCTTGAAGTTCACAGTTCACAGTGGTAGCCAGCACATGGTTGGTTAACTTGTCAGACTGTTAGGGTATACGTGAAAGAGAGCAAATTTCCATTGTTGTACAGCATCTGCATCTTATAAGTCCAGTAATCATGGCAGGTGATTGGTTGTGATGTCTTCATGAGTATAGGCTGCTTCCCCACCCAGAAGGTTAATCATTGGTTTGTCATTAAAGTTAAAGATGGATCCAATTTATGATGTCCTGGTTTGTACTGAGAGTCCCATCTCAGCTACTGTCGTGATTCTAATCCCTCCCCCTTAAGGGCGCTCCGGCTCTTTCACATTTTACCTGATCTCTTACACTTGCCTCCTGTTCCAGTCTCCCCTTTAAAAGCCAGATGCTCCCACTTTTCAGGAAGATGGACGCCACAAGGCTTGCCTATTTTCCAGGTTGTCCGAAGGCAAGCCTTTTCCCTGGCATCCTAACCATCTGTGTCCTGGGCTGGAAGCGACTGGCCCTGTTACCCTTTTTTATTCCCCGACCCTTCGCCAGATCCCGGTCCAGCTTTTAACTTAATTTGTCTTTGTCATGGATGGACCAACTGGCTCTGGGCTTTTGCCCCCCTACGTATTTCCCTACGAACACCCTTTGGACTGTTTGCCTGGACCACGCCCCTCTTGAGCACCATTGTCACACACCCCTGTACGTCTACCAGCCCTGTTCTTCATTTTTTCACCATGTCTGTTCACTCCCTTCCGGATTTGGCTGTCTTCATAGGGTCCTGAAAGACGCTACATGACAGCTACACTCTTAACAAACTGACTCTGAAGATCTAAAGTTGGTTTCTGTTCAAGGCCTCTATAAGATCTTTCTTTACGTTTACTTCTAAGTGTAATAATAAACCTTGCTGTCTATAATAAATGTAAAGATATAATAGCTCTTCCCACATTTAAGCAGTAATTCACAATAAGTATTAAATTAATTTTATGAAGATATTTTGAGTTACAGTAGGAATTAAAGCTGTCAGTTGATTGATTTAGTATTCAAGAAATTAGGAACATATGGCAGGACTTAAGTGATTCTGTCCAGATGTTCCCAAATTCAGTTTTGCACACCAACCAAGCAAGCAATGGGATACAGAATACAGTAAGTTTATTTCAGAACAGCACCCAGACCTCAGTATGAATATTACTGTCACAGAAGCCATTGTAATAGGGAAGACTTGGGTACATAAAGTCAACAAAATGTTTAAATTATAATTTAAAAAAATGAAGTGTAGTCTTACATCGTCTTACATCTACTGATATGGTATGGGTTAACATTTATGAGACTACCTTAAATGCTAGCTTTACATATACAGTACAGTACCAAATGCAATGCATACTAGTTTAAGTAGTTTTACTTTGAAAGACAATTTTAAAGTAGCTTGGGTAATTGTTAATCATAAAATCTATGCAAAGTTACATTAGAAGATTCTCAGTTGCAGAGGTTGCATAATATTGCCATATTTGCTAAGGTAAATCTAAATGAGGTCAGTTTCAAAATTAAAGACTGATAGGTCATGAAATAAGTGTAATGGTCTGTTTGTGTAATCAAAATGGTTCCGCTTGAAAATCTCTCAAATACAGTATATATTGATTTAGCAATTTTCAGTTGTATTGAAAAATGTATTCCCTAATTTAAGGTAATATATTATACAGTATGTAGAGAATGTGGTTTTCAGATTTCATCAGGATACAAACCTTAGTTATAGAGTGGCTAGAAAAGCCAAAAAAGACACACATGATGAACACTAGGTAGTTATAAACTGTGTACTTACAATATATGATAAGAAAACAGTCAACATTCAGAATAAAATCAATATGAACTACTAATACTGCTGATGAGTAAAAATCAAATATGTGTAAAGGAGTTGTACAACTTTTCAAATTCCTCAGACCATTCACATTTAAACTGTTCCAACAAAAATAATGAAATATTACAAAAAAATAGTTACATTTATAAATAATAGACATAAATTAAAATGGGTTTTCTAGCTGAATACTGCAGAAATTCCCTGAATATTGAATATCAGGTACTTCTGAGTTCTGTTATTGTGCTCATTTAAGGAACATCAGTATGAGAGAGCACCTTTAGAAGTTAATTTGGACACTATGTCTTTATACTGTTTAAGGTTCTGCTGCCTTACATTTGTGAAATTTATTATTTTCTATCTTTAGTATCCATCAGGCTGAAATAAATCCATGAATAAAAGGTGCTCATTAATTTAGCATCTGTTTTAGGAATAAATTTAGTGCTGAGTAGGATCTTTTCTTAAACAATAATAAAGGTTGCTTCTTTTCCCTAAATAATATTTATGTCTCACTTACAGGTTTCTAATTTTCTGTTTCTGATCATAACAAGGCCCTAGTGCTTAAATTGTACAGAACAGTCACAAACATTGACAACAATATTTTTGTAAATAAATATTTGTTTTACATAATTTGCTGCATGGGTTGTTACCTATATCATGTGACTATAAATATTACTGATGTTTTTTTTTCCCCATACATTACAGTAGTTGGTGTGCAATAGCAGCTAATTTTAGAATTATGTCAGGATATGATTTTCTTATTTCCATTCTTAATCTCCCTTTATTCAATTTTTCGTTCCCCCTTATTTCTAACATTATTATTATTGTTGTTGTTGTTATTATTATTCTTTATATATACCAAGCCTCGAGGGAGACAGCTCTTGGGAGACAGGACACTTTGGTATGGCTAAAATACTGCACCTCCCCCACTTTTATTGTGAAGAATGAGACTCTTCTTACAAATCTGTGATGGCATTATGGCAGCCATGTACATCCCACATCACCCACAACAGTATATGCTGGGTGAATCGATGAAGCACGAAGGGGTGGAAGTCTTTGGTTGAGCAATTACTTTGTCCTGGTTGCTTTGGATTACTTTAATAATACAGTCACCTGAGGATTTTATGCTCCAGAAGCAAAATCCTCCTCCATTTGCTGAGGTGAATCTTTGTCAGGTTCTGAGTTCCAGAGGAGTTTTATGATAACCATTAAATATATTTTAAGATCCAGTATACATGGTGCTTAATCAATTATTCAAGATTCAGAAAACTCCTAGGGAATTAGTACAGTAGCTCAGCTAGACACATGACTCCACACAACAGGGGAACAGGCTCTGGCAGTCCCTGGTGGTAGTTCTTGGGAGGCAGCAGCACACCCTAGTGGACTTTGTGTTTGAGCGGTGATTGGATTATTGTTCACGGACTATGGCTAGCCTAGACGTAGTGGATGTCTTGAGGCAACATTTGGATGATGGGTGCAAAACAAAACCAGTACTATGGCCAACATTCCTTGAGTTGAATCATTTGAGAATTAATGTTAATGGCATCTTGGTTGGCCCAGAATAATTGTCAAGCAGCAGTTGGATATGATTTATCAGATGCTAATGAAACCTGGCTATGTCATGCAGTGCAGACAGTAATTAGCATTGCTTAACCCCTCATGACTTTGTTTCCTGCACAGGCCAGAGGAGTCTAAATCAGGTTCAGAAGAAAAGTAGATCTAGTGTACTCAGCAAAACAGGAGCCCTGTGAGCCTTATTTAGGTTGTGGCCTGTCACAGAGGTAAATAGAATATTTACTTACACAGAAAAATGCAGGATTTGGTCCAGGGTGTGTGTGTGTACAGAGACAGAGCAGTGACGAGGTTCTAACTGTAGCTGCTGTTTTTCTATATAGCAAAATATACAAATAACACAATAACACAGAAAAAGTACATACAACCTAACAGGCCACTGCTACTTTTCAATTGTCTATTTTGCTAATATTATAGTAAAGTGTTCAAAAATGTTGAAGTCATAGACAAGTTAGCACAACCTTTCCATCTGTTTTTCTGTTAAAAAATATTGCAGCTTTTCTTTCTTGGGGAAGGGGTATCTAAATAAACTGCTATTCACAGGGAAGGGCGGTGACATCACCGTTCTGGTAAGCCGGCTCTCACAACTAATGGAGGCCGTATGTGTTTCAATATCATAGTCTAGATCTTTATGCTCATAGTCTAAATTTTATCTTTTGTTCTGAACTTGGGGAATGTTAAAAAAAACTACAGTATCCGTTAACTATCAAATGTCAAACTAAAAGGGTAAAATACAGTGCCTTGCAAAAGTATTCAACCCCCTTGGACTTTTTCACATTTTGTGTAACAACATGAAACCATGATGTATTTAACTAAGAATTTTGCCACTCATCCACACAAAGTACTCTATAATGTCAAATTGAAAAAAAAATCCAGACATTTTACTAAATTCATGAAAAATAAAAAAACAGAAAATAATTGAATGGATAAATATTCGCACCCCCAGAGTTAATGTGATGAAAGAGGGGAGCGTGAGATCGACAAGCAGATCGGGACAACATCAGCTGTTCTGCAGGCACTGTACTGGTCTGTGGTGGTGAAGCGGGAGCTGAGTTTGAAGACAAAGCTCTCGGTTTACTGGTCGATGTCCCTGTCCTCATCTATGGTCATGAGCTGTGGGTAATGACCGGAAGAATGAGACACAAGCGGCAGAAATGAGGTTTTTCCACAGGGCCGCTGGGCTGACTCTCCGTGACAGGGTGAGGAGTTTGGCAATCCGGGAGAGCCTCAGAGTAGAGTTGCTGCTCCTCCAGAACGAGAGGAGTCAGCTGAGGTGATTTGGGCATCCACAGGATCTGTTCTGGGCACGTCCCACTGAGCGGAGACCCCGTGGCAGACCCAGGACACACGGGAGGGATTATATCTCTCGGCTGGCTTGGGAGCGCCTAGGGGATCACCCTGGAGGAGCTGGAATCTGTTGCTGGGGACAGGGAAGTCTGGGCTGATCTACTCGGCCTGCTGCAACCGCGACCCTCACCAGGAAAAGGGGAGTGAAAATCGATGGATGGATCTTTCCCTCTTTACATTAAATAGCCAAACAATATCTCCATAAAATCACAGACCAAGCTGTTGTTATTAATGCTAATGTTTAAATGGGCTTGTTCTAAGACTGAACAGTTTTTTTACTAACATCAGTTAGTAAATTATCTGTAATTTTCTTGTGAACGTAAGTTTAATAAGTCAAGGTATTCCTATTTTACGATTATTGCATTTCCTGTTGTTAATAACAGGAATGGTTAACAAAAATGGTATTCCAGCCTATATTTACTGTACTTTGCTTGTGATTTCAATAGCCTACAGAACAAAAGAAGGCCTAGACAAGAGTAAAAAAAAAATCAATGTCTATACTTAATGGTACACTAGAAATATGAGAAGAGCAATCATTTGAAAGAGCATTTGCTTTTTTGTTATAGTTTTTCTCTTCAGTCTGTAAGAGAGCAGGCTGTGCTGTTTTTAAAGTACCATCAAGTCCAGATCAACTCACACTCTCAACTCAAATGAATCAAAGCAATTATGTGGGCAGCTGTGATCACGCTTCTATCCACGGGGCCTTCTAATTAAAATCAGAGAAAAAAGACAAGAACAGAAACATAATATGGACAATTTGACAATGAAACTGTATCAAATAACATGGGGTAGTCAATGTTTTTTCCTGCATTGAGTCATAAAGCTACAGTACATAAAGTGCAAATATATCCTTAGAATTCTGATGATTTGGAGTATTTTTTGCCAGTTTGTTTTTCGGTAAAGAAATACCATCTTCTCCAGGTATTGTGCTCTTCATGGGGGTCAGACCAAATGATCCTAGTCCTCCATCCCACACTAAAAGCTCTTTATGATTAGCAGATATAATTGATGTGTCCCCAGGACTGTCCCCAGTGACAGTCTAAGTAACAACAGCATTATTTTAAAGCGCAAACCACCCTGATGCATTTTCTGTGCTTCTGTGCAGTTAGATGGGATTTTAAAAGCCCCTCATTTTACCATCAGCATTATGCTATCAATCACAAGGCTTCCTGTACAAAGGATGTTTAGCAGTGCCTTTTTACTCGCCGGCAAAGACAAATGATGTAAGCTTTTAAAGGCTTTCAGAAGCAATTTTTCTTCCACCACCGTCAGATTGCATGCCTTCGATGACACCATCAGAAAATGATGCCTGCTCCTGTTTCCTTTTGATTAGCTGTTGTCTGTTGATGAGATAAATTAAACTTAAAAAAAAAAAGATTAACAAAAATGTTAAAAAAACTGAATAGGCACATTTTGACCATTGATATCAAATAAAGAACTCATATAAAATTGACAGTGATTGAAAAGACAGCTGTTGTGCAGATTACTGTAGGTTTAACAGCTAATACACATCTGTTTTAAATTGTCAACCAATCCGTGAAATGAGCTCTTAGAAATAACTTAAGGGAAAATATTTTTAGATGAGTTTCCTATGTTTTCTCAGCTAAATCAAGGGGTGCAAATTGGGGAAAAATAACTGAAAAACTGTCATCAGTCCTAGAGACTTTATAAATCTTTTATTGGAAGTGTCTTAATGTACTGTTTTATCTGTTGGTTTGGTAACATAAGTACTGAAAATTGTAATGTGTGAAAAATATTGAACATTAGTAACAACATTATTGGGATAAACCAAATGAAACTAAATGTGCTCTACAAGCAAGGAATTCTAAGGTGAACAGCATTTTGGAATGAACAGTCAATCCCCTTCCATCGTAAATTTGCATTGTTCCCATTGGGAAACACCTCTAGGCCCTAAGGTGTAATGGAAACCGATTTAGGAAATTGTTTATCCCTTTGCAATATCACTTTTTACTCATAAAAATTAAAACAGTAAAACTGTCTTTGGAAATAATAATAAAATTAGTATATTCTAATATGCTGTACAAAATATTTACATTTCAACAGATGAAGATGTACTGTATCTTCAATCTGTTCTTCAACCCATTTGAAAGTTACAAAATTAAAAACCCATTATTTGATGGCCTGTTTCCATTGGGTAAAAAGTAAATACATGGGAACATTAAAACTCTAATAAAGTCCTGAATTGGTAATTTGTTATTTGCAGGTGAGTACAATGTAAAAGGTTTGACTCTCAACCAGCTCAACACATACTTAAAATGCATGTTCTTTTGAACAGATATTGCAGTTTGTTCATTATTATATTTATATTTTTGCTTTTTACAGAAATCCATGTTCATATGAAGTTTGGTTTACATTACTGTGTTATTATTGTGTTATTGTCACTTGATAGCAACTAGATTTCCTGCAGGTAAAATCTATTGCACATCCAGCTGTTATCCAAAGCAATTCTGCATAAAGATGAATTTGCCATTCCCCATTCAAGTCCATCACTGAACTGCTATGATATTGAAATGCTCTCCTATACAATCTTCAAGGACATGGTGTTTTTTTAAATCCTTCCATAAATAATAAGCCAAACATAACAGCTTCAATTTTTAAGCCATTGACTTAAGGAACCCAAAGCAAAAACCATTTGTACTACCAGTAAACCTGTCCTGTTTTCCAGTTAAATTTTTTCATGCATATTAAGTTTAGAATGAATGAGTTGACATTTTCAAATGCTAACTTGCTTTGCTTTGCAAGAGTTTCTGGAAAAAACATCTATTTTCGGTACTAGTGCTGCACTTTTTTAACATTAAGTTTCACGCTTTTCTCCAATCACCAAGGGAAAGGGTTCAGAGAAAAAATAGGCCATAGTAGTTTTGTAACAGTCAGCAGGATTAGATAGTAATTACAGAAAATTTGTGAAGATTTTCTGTGCCATATTTCATATTAAGGGAAACAAGAACTGCTTGCATGTTCTCGAGTTTCATATCGCCATTGCTGTTCATCTTAAAAACATCTGAAGAGAAAAATCATGATGTTATAAATGTAAAGACTAATAAGGTATAATATAATTTATCGAAAGGGAATTAAAGTATAAGCAATGTGAATGAAGAACACAGAGATAAAAAAACATTTTCATCATTATGACAGTAGGTATACAGTATGTGTGGCAAAAGTATATGGAAACTGTATGATAAATGTTAACAAGAGAGGCCTACTTTTTTATTTTTTGTTGGTACTTAAATAGCTTTACTGTGCTTGTACTGCAAAAGACCAGAAGCTTTATATTTAACCTGCCATCATTGTATGTTCCCCCCATGTCCACATGGTTTTTGTCAACTGGTTTCTTCTTCCCTTGCAAAAGCATGCTGAATAGGTTAACTGGTGCTTTTAAAATAATCCTGTAGACTTGAACGTGAGAGTGTACAGTTTGCCATACAAAGCACAGGCATCTCTTACAGGGTTCAGCCTCAACTTGTGCCCTGTGCTACTGAAATGACTACTGGTTGCCTAAACCACTACCAGGAATTATGTCTGATAATGGATGATGGATGGATAATTGATTTAGATTAAATCTAGTTTTAGTCAGTTGGCTAATGAGAGACAGTACAGGGACAGGTTCACAGATTCTAATTTAGAATATACTGCACAACTCTTAACCAGGTTGAGATGTTTGGGGCCTAATAGTTTACAGTGTGAGAGAACACCATGAATAAATATAATGAAGACCTATTAGTTAACATCTGTCAGAAAATGACTCCATAGGGTTAATTAATCACATTTTGTTTCATATGATGTGAGAGTATCTTTAGAGGCTTTGGCATTTAACATTCAAGTTAATTTTCTTTGTAATGTCATTCTTTATCAAAATGGAAGTGAAACAATGTGCTCAACTATATTTCCTTAAATACTTATCAGAATAGCTATTTTGACTATTTCAGAAGGATAAATCAAACTATACCGTCTACTTATATAATTTCAATTTAACCCAAATTAGTCAAATTTATATGAATAGCTCATTGGCAAAAAGTGGCCCTGATGTGAGTGTCTGTCTGTACATGCCCTGTGCTGGACTGACTTCCCATCCAGGGTCTATTCTACCACCCATTGCTTGTCAGGATAGACTCCAGCTCCCCTGCAACCCTGTATTGGATAAAGTGGTTAGAAATTGGATGGATGAGTGGTATTTGCTAAACAAATGTTTAATATATATATAGCTTGAAACTAATACATGAAAAGGCAGTTGAATTTCAGAAATCCTTTGTTGGAGGACATTCTTTTGTAAATTTACTAGAAGATTGTTTTCTATTATGCTACAAAGAAGAGAAAAATACGCCACAGAAAATAATCAACAAAAAAATGCCCTCAGTAAACTACAGTAGGAGTGAAAATAACATTAAGATGATAAAATTAAAATCCCACAATTATAAAAATTCAGATTTTTTTTCATTTTTTACACATGTATATTATTAATGTTTTCCTATTATTACATACTACCTTGGTTACATGACTCTCCATCTAACTAATAATAATTAAAGAAGGTTAAAAGGTGATCATAAACAAATTCAGCTATTCACATTCAGAGTGAATTGTGAATGTGCAAAAAGTCTTTCATTTTCTCAAGATTAACTCATATCTTAAGGAACAAACAATCTTGACATGTACCTATTAGCATGTTTCTAGGGAAGTGAATGATTTTAATTAGAAGTAATTACACAACCATACAATAAAAGTGAAATGCAGATCTTGGGGACATTTTATTTTATTCAATTAGATTTAAGACAAAATTCCCTAAAGCTTTTTCCATTTCTGTGTACTGTACTGTATGTCTGTGACCCAGTGGATGAGATTTGGTGGGGTGGGAGGTTTTGGTAATGTAACAAAAAAGGAAAATTTAAGAGCCAGGTCTTTGGGGCTTTGGAGCTACATGTTAACAATTCTTGTCTGGAAAGCCATGCTGCATATAGGTTAAATCTCTGTCCTATCCATTTATTTACCTTCCACCTTATAAATGCTGTTATAACAGAGGCACTTCAGAAATCATTGGTCATAATGATGAAATAATACACTGCAGCAGGCAAGCATGGCTATATAATAAAATGCCCAGAAGCAACATTATTTTAGCAGAGATTACAGAGATGAACATTCAGTGGGACAGTTTTAAAATGTTCATGTAATCAATGGTGCCATATTTTTATATACAGCAAACTTCTGGTGTGTGATGCAAGGGAAAAAAATATAAAAACTGGGATACTGTATTTTTCCTGTTATGGAAAAAAAGAAGGAAGAGTATTCAGTGAATGGTCTACAAGTCTGTGACCTCTCATGGAGGGATACATTTTTTTATACAAGATATGAACTGTTAAACATCACACACGGGATATACTACAGTAGCTGTTTCTTTTTAAATGTGTCAATTTGTAGCAAGTGTGAAATTGGATGATGGGGACTAATAATTTAATAAAATTTGGAAATTTAACAACACAACTAAGAGCCACATTTGTGGTTGACTAAGACTTTCTGTGATGCCAGATATGTAAAATAATTAATAATACTGTATATATATATAGTTACAAATGGGGGATTAGGAAAATGGAGGAAATCAGGAATTGACTGAGTGGTTTAGTCAATTAATAAAATAATTATTCATAACCCCCAAATTGTAAGTGATTTCTCCAGCATATACCCGAACGGTTGGTATAATTAGATGCATGTGAATTCTTTATACACTGGCACAGCATTGGGTAAAAGAGTAATAATTTAGGCACACTTGGTTAAACAAATGTTTATTAAAAATGACAAGACAAACTAAGCTATTCACAACAAAATATTTAACACACTAGTAACTCTATGCACAGTACTTACAAACAAGGTGTTTCAGAGGCCTAACATTCTAGTCACAGGGAAACCCCAGACTGCCATTAAGCATTAACCAGGCTGCAAGGTGGAGCTGGGAGGGAAGGGAGGCTTGAGACAAATGTGAATGATACAGTAGTTGTGATTAGGATGTTGTGTGAGATTAACTTGTTGGTTTTATCCCTCTCAAAGTTCAATTAACAACTTCCGTATGTGGAGAAAGTAAAATACAATAACGTGTATTAAAAAGTAAAAAATCCCATTAGAGAACACAAAGAAATTAATATAAACCAACTAAATATCTTAAATCAGAATTAAGAAGATGAAAGTAGATGAAAAGCCTGCACTTCAATTTTAGATGATATAAACGATTTTGCTTATAAAGTTAGATTGGATACATGAATGTTAGTGTTGTAATAAAACATCAAGGCTATTTATATTATGGTTATTGTTTCTTTTTCATTTGCTCATAAGTATCTGCAGTATTTTAGGACTCGAGGTTAATTTTAATCAATCATGTCTATATCTTCCATTTTCATATACTGTATGCACTGTCTAGATTGTCTCAAAAATATGGTGTAGAGAGTAAAATCTGGTACAGTAGACTTTTAGCCAGACATTAAGACTGTTTTCTTCTTTGAGCAAAGGAGACTTGAGCAGAGCAAACTTTGAGTCAGTTGCTACAGGTGATCTGATTTCAATGTGCAGATTTTTATGTTCAACAGGTAACTGAGGAGATATACTGTATATATTGTGACAGTGTTAGGTGACTGAGAAGTGTGTCTCAGATTTTAGATAACGTCTGTGACACTTGTAAACACTTCTATTCTCAAAGCAGAGAGGATGTTTGTTGAGATCAGAAAAGATTGACAAGTTTATCTTGGTATACCTAGGTAAGTTGTAGGTTAATGATTGTCAAAGAGCAGTACAGCAATATAAGATCACATTAAGAGCACAGAGAGACAACAAGGAAGAAGGAAAGAAGGAGACGTGGACAAGAATAGAAAGAAGTGAAGAGTTGGAACTTGAAGCTTGCTCCAGGCAAGAGACCCTACTTCATGATCATCCAAACAAAACCTGACTGGAATTACATTTTTTATCCTTGCTAAAGAGAGAGCTTGCTATTCTGTGTTTTTAGGGAACTTCATTTTCCTGGGTAAAAGATACAGTACCTCAATTAGAGACATTTTTCCTGCTTTTTTAGAATAGGGAGATAGGCTCCCATTCTTTTTGTGGCATCCATGGTCCAAAGACAGAGATTTAACTGCAGTTATGTGGCCTCTGTAGGCATTAAGAGTTTCAGCTACACTATGTGTACAACATAAATTCCTTTCTTTTGCTATAAGTTATTTTTAAACTGCAGTTCACTTCCCTGCAATACACTATGGTGCATTCTAAAAGAGAAGATGCCTTTAATCCTCAAAAGAACAGCCTTGGGTCAATGTATTCTGCATGTCCTAATGTGAATGTGAAATGTGGATACCAAATAACATAATTTAGAACATGAAAAATAACCCCGCCAAAAAAAAACAAGGAGATGTAGAGCATTGTTCTCAATACACATAATGCCTGGACATTTTCAATGAGTCTGTTTGCCCAACAGATGATTGACCACAACATTACCTTTTAGAACCTCTAATACTGTACATGTCTTTCTTCAGAATTTCAGTTTGTGCGTACCGTCAAATCCATACTTTGTGAATTGCAAATTGTAATACTGTACCAGAATCATCTTTCTGAATTTGAAGTTGTTTTTCTGTGCTATGTTCTCTTTGAACTCAACTCTCTCCAGAACCCAGTTAATCCTCAGGGATCACTAGAAAAAAAATTGCTGCCATAATTTCAATATTGGAAGAAAGAAGCAAACACGACTAAAAATAAAACGTGTGCATATGTATTATGTATTTTATGAGGTACAACAACATTACAAAATTAGATACTTTGTGATTTTCATTGGTAGGATAGCTTTGGCTTAACCAGTTTGGTTAATGGGCAACCTCCTTAATGATTTAATAATTTGCTTCAGCATATTATTGAAACAAAATCCTTCTTGAGGTGTTAAAGAAAAAATGTAACCACTGTACTATATTATGTGCATTTAAAATTCTATATATCAACAACAAACTTTTCAGTTCTGTTACATACTAGAAGGTATTAAAACACCACATTTGATCTAATACTCATTTGCTGTGTTTTTAATACCTCTCAGTGAACATAAATGCATACATATATATTGATATATACTGTACCATGCATGTACTGTATCTATCTCTTACTTTCAGTCACTTAATCTTATTTAAGATCATGGTCGGCCTGAAACTTACCCAGCAAACACTGGTAAAGGACTACAATTTAGTGAGCCATTGGTCTACAATATTTTAAATAAACAGAATTTAGAAATCTAAACAAATACTGTAGATCTAAAGATTTCAAAACACATCTTCAAAATTGTAATTGAATATCAAGTGCAAATGTGGTTTCAATTTTACATGTTCAATTTTAATACAAAGACACAATTTTAATAGAGATTGTATGGAGGGAACTAATTTTCAACATCATTGGAGAAGCTCTGAAAAATCAACCAAATATTATTTTTGGATCAATAATCTACTTGCAGCTAATCAAGAATGATGGGCCTGCCTCTATCCATAAGCTTTTTATGTCCTCATGAAAAGTAATATTTTTGCATTGTCTCTGCATACTGTACGTGTTGTGTGAATGTGATATACTGTATACTTATAAATAGCTTTTTGAGTCCTTAAGAAAACACCTAGATGATATAGCACACTACTCATTGCATTTTTATTTTAAAGTTTTCAATATAAGGCCATTTAAATGTATTTTATTTTTATTTCTTCTTATTTAACAGTTGTTTCAATACTTGTGGTCATATCTTGTGACCATGTCACAGATGTTGTGATACAGCAAATCATATTCCTCGTGGTTAGTCATTTAGGTGGCAAACTCCCTGGTGTACTGCTAAATACTGCATATTGCTATGCCTAAAAAATTAACTTATTTGAGAAAGCAATGAGAACACCCCTGAGGCATTATCTTCAAATGTCTGTTTTGCCCTTCACCTTCAAAATGTTACTGATATAAAATCCACAGAGGAAGAAAATTGAATATTCAGAATTTTAATGAGTGCAAAGAATATGTCACATTGTTCTGATTTTACCCTGCAATTACAATAAAATAAGTCAGCTTTGACCAAAGAGTGGTTGATCCAGCCTTCCTACAACAGTGTAAAAAACTGGGAGTCTGGTCAATAAAAGGTAACAGTAGTTTTGCAGTGTGATTGTCTGTTCCAAGATGTACGAAACAGAACTTGAAACTACCTGTGATCCATACAATGACGTGGACACATTGTTGACTCTGTTTGCAAATTGCTAAACAAAGAAAAATAGTAGGTGACAATCTTATTAAACTATCTGCAGCAATTCAGAAAATGAGATGATGTTGCCAAATCCTTCTTGGCAATCCAGAAGAAAATGGTGCATTTCTAATACATTTATTTTACATTTATTTTAAATTTTCAAATGCTAATATAAACCACAGTTACTGTATATATTTAAACTAAACAACAGTAAAGTCACAGTTATAATATGGATAAAATTGCCATATGAACAATATTAAATACTAATTTTTCCTAAAATTTTGGCTTTTTAAAGTTTTTTAGTTGTAAATTGTGTATAATCTGTTGTTTTTTTTTGCTATTTCAAGAGTCCTGGAACACACAGTATCACAATGCTGACATTTTAGAAGTGTTTCTTTTAATAGGTTACTACCACTTTGAGACTCATTGTGAAATGTAACACAGCTGCTTTGTAATTATTTTGTAACAGTACAGTAAATATCATGTACAGTACATACCCTCAACCTACAGTAATTCAAGAGAGAAATCTCAAGAGACACTGCAGAAGGACTTGAGACTTACTGATCTCTGGACTGCTTAACATTATCTGTTTTCATCTCCCTCCTTGAATATAACAGTGGCCAATCACAAAACATGAATTTTGTACTACCAAAGTCTACATACAGTTAAACAATCTCCCTGAAGTTACTGTGGGTGACACCCTACTGTATTTGGCTAGATTCCAACATTGCTCCAAAAACTGCTACCTGAATGCAATCTTTAATTAACAGAGGGGGATTCCATCCACGTGAAATTGCAGTTACTGTATGTCATAGCAAGAGTAATGTTCCTTTCTACAATGTTTTTCTCTAGATCCAAGAGAGGATTAACATAGGATTTTACTACCTGGGAAGCAATGGATTAGAATGTATTTATCCAATGGCACTTCAAGAACATGCCTCCAAATCTGGCACATTTGTAAATAAGAAATTGTAGAAACAAGCAGTGTGATATTTAATGAAACAGCTGCTGCCCAATCTGCAGTTTAGTTTAACCAGACAAGAATGTTAACCTGAGAATTTTGAAGAACACATATCCGGGGCACGATACTGTATGTTTATCTTAAAGGATATATTCTCCATATCATTTTAGGCCACATTCACTACTACTAATACAGTATTAGAATTATTGAAAATGTTGACAGTTTTACTACTGATTAAATATTTTACAGTGATATCAGTAAAATTCTTAAATATTTTATTAGAGCTTTCATGAATTTATTCTAACATAAGAGATTTCGTGAAAAATCTCACAATACTGAGAGTCATATTCTTACATACAGGAATTTCAAAAAATACTTCATGTACACCTATAAATATTTTGCTAATTAACTGTTAAATTACACTTTATTAAATAATCACTGTATTTGGAAGTGGCAGTGGGGTTGCATGTACTGTACTCGACAAAATTATCTTTCAAATAATTTTGTTTCAGTGTGCAAATATTTCTATACATAAGGTAAGAGGCACCTGAATCACTTTATTGCTCATATACAGTATGTCAATATAATACAGTATTTTCTATATTAGTGAATATTTTTTTCAATAAATACAGTATAAGAAAATGTTAGTCCTGTCTATTTTTAGAAATTTAGAATAGGATTAGTTTTACAAAAGACAGAAGGTTCCACTGCATGTTACAATAGTACAATTGTATTATTGCAATTCAACCTGTTCACTTTGACACATTGATAGAACTCCGTAGCAATGTCTCACAAACATACTGAGAATAAATTGCCTGTTCCCAAGGTACAGAAAATCTCCTAAAATATATCTCTGTGGCATATCCTGTCTGAAATATCCAATAATAACTATGTGAATGTTCTGCACTGTGTCAGCACTTCCTTTTTAAAAGCTTGCTTGATAAAATGGCATATTTTATTGATCACATCACACCATCTGACAAGTTCAATAACATAAATAAACAGCAGAGTACTGTACATCTAAAATTATTATTTTGTTATCAAATTGACTATGCAGCACAGTTCACAGTTTTTGTCCTGGAACATTGTTTTATCAGTCAAACTTCAATAGTATTTCTATTGTCTTTATATCTTTTTTATTGCTGCCAAGGTAGAAAATCCAAGAGATAAAAAATAAACCATGGGATAGGAAGACAGTGAGCTGAACCTAAAGCTGAAGCACTTATGAAAAAGAATGCAAGTTTTTTACAATTAAAGGTCAGACAGAATTTAATATTTACTGTAGTTTGTATGGAAAGACATTGTGCTGCGGAAAATGGTCTAATTACGCACTTAATTCCACATGGAATAGTTGGGCAAAAACATGTTTTTGGTTGTGATACTTTATTCAGGTGTGAGAATCTGTAAGGCTGTTATAAGTTAATTAATTTCACTTGTGTCTGATGGTTATAAATATAAATATTTGTAGTTTTCAAAGCTGTTTTTTAACAGACATTATGAAAACTCCATTGTCCTTTCTCTGTGTCGTACGGCTCTTGTCATTGATTGATTATGTTGTCAAGAGGTTTAGTCAAAGTAAGTTAAAGGATTTTTATCTGTGAAATAATGTATTCATAACTTCACTACCACAACTTTGACATTTGCCCTTCATCAGTGGCATTTCCTTCAATAAAACTGATGTTCAGCCAAGTTAGAGGTGACACTTCACTTTTTAATTTAATAGCATGTCAAAAATCAAAACCAGCATTTAAAAGATTATACACTGAATTCCTTTCACAATAATACTCCATAACAGGATCCAAGTTAATAAGGAATTGTTAAAAGCCAACAATAATATATATGCACATGTGCAAATACAGTATATTGAATTGCAGACATACAGTATACTGTACGTTGTGATGTCATGATTCTGAATCAAAGTTATTCAGAAATTCATTAAGTGTAATTAAATATTGCTTTTGAATATATATTTTGTCTATGCTGTCTCTTTCAATTGATTTTACTGAACCCATAAATGTGTTATACAATTACATACAGTTGGACTCCAGACTGCAATTAAGTTATTATTAATTATTTTAATACATTATGCATATTTCAAGATATCAGCCTGTCATCTTCCATGTAAACAGTCTTATTTTAACCTTAATACAGGAGCCAAAAGATTCATCATGCCAATGATAGGAAGATGTCTATCTCACTGTCTTATTGCATACAGTATATCTGTATGTACTGTACAGTATACTGTAAGCACATAGTTGCACACATACTAATCATTACAAAAAAAATAGAAAATTATAACATTTCTTTAAGGCAAGTAATGATACAAACACAGTTTTTTACTTTAAAGCAAAACCATTTACAGTATGTATTTGCATAAAATGGATACTATTTGAAATATTTCCAAGACACTTAAGGGGAAAGAGAGAATAGTTCTCACAGTTAATGGAATTATTTTGAATCTAGTTATAGCACTAGGATTGGCAATGTTTGAAATGTGTTCTTTTGTTTGTAGACCTGTATTTGGGGAGTACAGTTTTTAATTTCAGCATAAAACAAAGACTGCTTCAGATCTCATAGATCTCATGCAAGTGACAGCTGGAGTGGCAGCTGCCTGAGTGTTGAAAGCAATAGTAGAGAGACGCTGAGTGAGAAAACAAGCTGTAACAAACTCTTTACTCGTGTTTTCTTTTCCTATTAACTGTGCTCCTATTAAGGGAGTAGCATGGTGGCACAGTGGTGACCACTGTGGTCTTGCAGTGCTGGGGCCCTGGGTTCAATTTTGGACCTGGAGTGCTGTTTGTGTGCTGTTTATACATTTTATACATTTTTACGTTCATATGATTTTTCTCCAGGTGCAACCTTTTCCTCCTTTCTCCTTTACCTCCCAGTCCAAACACATACTGTATAGGTAAGTTAACTGGATTCTGGGAAAATTGGCTCTCCTGTGAGTTTGTGCATGTTTGTGTCTGTATGTGCTGTGTGATGGACTGGCATCCCATCCAGGCTCCTGCTGCTTGCCAGGATAGGCACTGACCTCGCTGTAACACTGTATTGGATAAAGCTTTTGAAAGTATTTTTTTTTCATAAGTAACCTCTGTTTTTTGTTACCAATATGCAATACTCTGAACTTATCTACATATTACCAGAGGTATTCGCTTTAATTTTTTTTTCCTGCTTCTATACTGTGTACTAACAAAATCAGAATCTTGATCATTGATAAAAAAAATATTATGTTCAGTGATCGTAATATTGATCCCTGTGATACTCCACTAACTACATCACCCCATTTTGAGCATTTTTTCCTTATCTGTTCTCTTTGTGTTAGCCAATTCTCAATCCTATTCCATTAATGCCTACTTCCTGTTGATAATTAATATCCTGAGGAACTTATCATAAGCCATTTATGATAAATACACCATATCATATGTGTGCTTTGTGTGTTCATTAATGTTTTTTTTTTTCTGGTTCAAAGATGTTGTTTGTTATTGACAGCTGACAATCAGCTGACAAGTGTCCCCCCTAGAATTCTATTTCATGTGATGAGATGATCCCGTAGTTCAGTCTTATTAATTATAAGATATATTCAGTACTTTCAATATTATATATTATGACATATATATATATATTCAGTCAGATTAAATATTTAATTACCTTTCATGTAATATGTTCATCCTATGTAATTATTATTGGTCAATAATTACTTGGTTCAGTTTTTTTCACCCTTATTATAGATGGGACCTACATTAGCACTGACTTGACTGTTGGGTGACATGACTTGAATGGCATGCGGATAACTTTGCTTGTTTCCTTAAGTACAGTTGGTGGAATGTTACTGGGCCCAGCAGATATTTTTAAAATTTGGAAACTCATAATACCTGATACAGTTCTGTGTCTCCTACTACTGTATACTGTATGTTACTACCATTAAATAAAGAACTTGAACATCACACTGAATGAGGCAGGGGGGATGTTGCTCTGAGGCAATACCTTAGAAAAAATCCCCATTTATTACATCAGCCATTTTCCTTTCATTTTCTAGAGGTTTTCCATATTGTCTCATATGTATTTAACTTAATCCTTTTATGGTTCTTTTGCTGTTGTGGAATTGAAAGAAACATATAGTATTTATGTAAGTCCCCATTGCAATACTCTTGTGGACACTTGTTGATTAAGTACAATTCATGGATAGTAATCATATTAATAGAAATAATATGTAATAAATATTGTTATAAAACATATTGTTTAAAAAATATCAGGAATTGATGGATAAATCCATTTGTAAAATACATTATCCAAACTCATAACTTGTAAATGATTTCTGCCAAGAATAAACTCAAGCTGTTGGTATAGGTACAGTAGAGGCATGTGGGTTATTGGTTCTCTGACATTGCTTAGCACTACTGCTTTAAATCTACAGGTATTTCGATTAATTTCCATCTTGGGATATCTGTCGGTATGCTGTTTCCTTGATTCTTCCTATTCTGTGGTGTTTTGTCAGGTGACCTGATTTCTTCCAACCTCCCCTATACATGAAAGTTACAGTACATATTTAAGTATAGCCTAAATTTGTTTAAATGAGAATTATCAATTGTTGTTACCAGTACAACCAGTAAGCACAGAGAAATGTAATCAAATAATCTCAATAAAACAAACCACTTCTTTGTGTTTGTAACCTTACCTAAGATCTAAGGTGTCAATTAGTTTCATCTGAGCATAAACGTCTTATAAAAAGTCTGAAAGTTTTGAATTTGTCAAAAATACGGTATGTAGAGGGTCTTCTACATACATCTCTTAATGATCTTTAACAAAAGCTGCCTGCAGAATGCCATCCCTATACAAATCAATCTCTACCTCTACGAAGGACTGAGCTAACAATGTTAGATTTTAACAATCTTATAAAACTTACTGTACTTACAATCTTAGATTTTAACGATCTTAGAGAATTTATAAAATGTTTTATGGAGCCTGTTTTGCCAATCCTGCCCATGATTCTTGATACATTTTCAAATCTCTCCATGCAACAAACAAAAGAACTGTGTCACTTTAATCACATGAATAATATAATTCAGGTGGGAACCACTCATGTTTATTCCTCAGAGTCAGCAACTGAGAAATGATTTGTGCAGTAATATTAAACTGGCAACAGTGCCTCCACTAAATGGGACACCTTTTAAATTTTTAAATATCTCACCTCTGCAGATAGTTTGAACTGTCGTATTAATAAACTCCCTTCCCTGTGCTGGTCTTACATTGAAAACGTTTTTTTTTGCTTTGTAAGAAACTCACTGTGTTTGAGCTGTCAGTCTGCAACCCGACTTGCCAAAATTCATTAGCACTGCTGACTGCTTCTTCAGCAATTCCAATTCTTCATTTTCTCCTTTGCTCAAATGATTAAATTGTATATTTTGTGGTGCAATTAAACACCTTCTTGAGTCACCTTTGAATAAGCCTTTTTTAAATATGGAAACTGTTAATTTTAGTCACACAGATATATAGTAATTGGCCATTGATAAGAAATATTATTATTATTATTATTATTATTATTATTATTATTATTATTATTATTATTATTATTATTATTATTATTATTATTATTGTTGTGGTTGTTGGGATTTGGTAAAAGTATATCAAGAGTTTGTGCAATGCTTCAGATTAGGGGGTTCCTATGGGAGAACTGCCAGTGCAGCAGGCCTTTATGCTGCTGAAGAAGGCTCCATAGCCGAAACTTTGTGTTTTCTTTCTTCTCTTTTCAGCCTGGAATAAACCTATTACTTGTTCATTTGCAGCCTACGCATGCTGACACAGTTACCCACCTGAACTAATATATCCATGGCCACTTTGACTCAAATAAACAATGAAAATTAAACATTAAATACCACAAACAAATGCAAAATCAGATTATCTCAAATGTTGTATTCATTGAATTTTAACATTCTTTCAAGCTTAATATTCATGCTTGAATACTTCTTATTTAACACTAATTAACACCAAGCTTTTAAACACTTACTGTATATAGTTTTTGATTAGCCTGTTTGAAACAAATATTTTAATGTGTTAGATATCAATAGTGATAGCAATAGTGATAGATATCACACCTATCCATGAATCCATTTACAATATTATGTGTTTTACTTTATAGACATAAAATTTGACATAAATGTCACTCTTATTTATAAAGACTGAGTCCAATTTTGAAGACATTAATATTAGTAGCAAAACCCCAAATACTGTAGCTATCCAACAGCAGTGTAAGCAATATGTTACTTTTCAATAAAAATGTACAGTAAATACAAATATAGAGTAGTTCTTCTATCTAACAGTTTATCCAATTCATTGAAATGGTAAATGTTTAGCCATTAATAAACAAAAAATGAAGGCTTACATTTTTTATACTCTCACTGCATTGGCTTTATATACTGTATTAAACAAATGTCCAGTGTAGGATAATGTATGGTAATCTAGGCATTAAAACCTCTTGCTGTAATGGAATAGTGGAATATTTAAGTGGATAAGCCAATATTATCACTTCACAGGAGAAAAATAGCCCACCTCTGAGAACAGAACCAGACTTTCCAACAACCCAAAGCCTTAGCATTTTCTATACTAGCACAACCAAAGGATATTCATTTCTCAAAACACCACTGCTTAAATTCATATGCCTCAAGTTGATATTCTGTCGTAATTTTAGGAATTAATAGTGTTAGGTATGTCAATGATAGATAGTCTCTCTTCTTTGATTTCCTATTCCTAATTTTAATAGAAATGTAAATTCATCTATGCATCAGGGAAATAAGACACATATTCAGCATACATCTAGACAGTCAATCAACTGTATAATGTCAAATTGCAATTTATAATGAAAGATTATCAGTGAAACAACAAGAACTAATGAGATAAAAGTAAGAAGAAACTTCAGATATTGATATAAAAGATGCTTTTAATATTAACATGCTTAAAACCTTGTACAGAAACAAGAACGTCCATTAACTCCACATTTAGTTAAGTGTAGGGTCAAGGTTTCTCTGCCAGGTTTAGCCTGCCTAATTTCTGTAGACCATCAGGTCCTAACCTGTGATTCACTGACCCCTGGTGAGCCATAGAAAAGAGCAATACAATGTGGAATAAGGTATAAACTAAGACTAAAACTGTCATCACTACAAACCCACATCCTGTCAGAGAAAGAGCACTTGCCATCTCAATGTCACACTTTCATGATGTATAATACATACGTTGATGTCCATGTACAGTACAGCTTTGCTTTGGAAATATATTTGTTAAGGTAATAAATGAGAATTTCACATAATTTAAAGTGAATACATGATTAATATTTACACATAATATGTTTTTCTAATGTTAGATCTCCATGCACATGTATAACAGATGGTAAAAGATCATGTAACATGCATTGCCCATGTTGGGAAATTCAAGAGAGCTCCATACACTCAAAAAACATTTGGAAACCACACACTAGACCTTTAAGAGCAGCTACATTCTAATTTGTTTACTGTTTTTTGTGTGCTACTAAGGACATCCAAAAAATAATGACAAAGTAAATTTCACAGAAAATTTTAAATTATTCATTTTTTTAAACTGTCAATTTTCTCAGTAGCCTAATGAGTAATGTCTAACAGGACTCAGAATTACCAAGATAATCTTGTTATTTTAATATTGTTATTAGAAGAAAAATAACAGTAAACTGTTTTTGAGTTATAAAGATGAATTTTCTAAAAACAGTTGTCTAAAATGTCCCTAGATGAAATGCTTTAAATAATGGGCTGATTAAATTATAATCACATACTGTATGACTTACAACGGAGGAGAAACCTATTTATATACAGTATTTTTTACAATGTAATATTTTCTACTGTTTCATTTGTTTTCAAGCCATTTTTAAGTGTCAGACCTAATTTTACAATTTAAAGATCTTAATTGATATTACTACAGCTTATTTTGTTTGCCGTGAATCAAGCTAAGTGAATGACTAATCACAAAGCTTAATGGATATTTGAGTTTTGATATTATATATTTGCAGCATGTTGTATGATATGACACACAAATGGCTTCATTACCTAATGGACAAAGAAGTTGACAACTCACACCATGATTGGTTGGATCAATAGCTGATTCTGTGTTCTTGCTCTCAGTTGATCAATGTTATTGACTCAGGGTTCAACACCTCAAAATAAGAATTAGTGTCATTTACCTTAATATTGCCCCATCTGGTTAGGCATATAAGTGCTACACATGCCTATGGATTGTAATCAGGCCATTCAGTATGAAATATGCCTCCTGTGTTTCAACAACATTGTAAATGTGAAGAGTACTATCTAACTGTTATTTGACTGGAGACAGTAACAGTGTTACAAAGAGTGATTTGAGCACACTCTGTATATGACAGCAAGACACTGGAAGTGGAAGTCTAGGAGCATCTAAAATGTACAAGCCAGGTAAATTGCAAAACATGGATTTGCCACTAAGGCCACTCATGTTCTGTCTTCAGGGAACAGAATGTGTTGGCCAAAAGAAATGTTAAAAAACTACCTGAAAATTGTACCATTGATTCAGTGCCAGAAATGGCATTCACTTGTCATTAATGACAATACAACATTTGTTGTCCCAGAAGAGCTTTTCAGCAGGAAACTGGGGCATCTCTAACCTGCTCCCTACCAATCTGAACCTGACTGAGCATGTCTGGATCGTGAATGACTGATCACAGCTACAACTCCATGATCTCCTAGGAATGCATGTTGCATTTGCACAGTAATGAAGTGGTCTCAGTATTTTTAGATTAGTGAATAGAAAGGAAAGTCAAGATATCAATGATGACCATGGGGGTATTATTTGATATTGACTTTCTGGATCTGTTGTATGCTTGTTCAGTGGGTAAATTATAATAAATAAATTAGACCAATTTATAGATTATTCAAGTCTGTAGTTACTGTACATCCTGAAAGTATGCTGTTTTATAAATAAATACATAACACTCAAATTTCAGCCTCTAAAATCTAACGAGAAGGGTCCTACAGTATTTTGAACATCACCACACACTTGCAAAATCTGACTGAGTAACACTGAAATCACAAGGAATGAAAAGTAAAGTGTGGACAAGGGAATCCACCTCGAGACTAAGTGAGTTTCTACAGCTTCTCCTATATAAGGGCTTGGCATTTTGAAATGTATAGCATAAATGGGGGCAGGTCAAAATCCCTTTTCCCAGTCAGCCACCCATGCTTCAACTCCCCTTTTGTTAAGATTTAAAGAATCCTGTTTTCTGATCATGTGATTCTTTTTTTTTCATTTTGGGTTCATTAAATGCAAAAGCCCTACTGTGACAGTAACTGTACCAGCTGGAGCTCCATGCACAGTGACAATAGCTAAAAGCATGACTTTTAATACCTGGAGGCAGACTTCAGAACAGCAAAAGAATTTCAGTGCACCTTGCGTTCTAAAGTAATAGCTTAACATACTTGAACAAAATAAAAACTGACATGCTGTTCTTTTGCATTTCAGTCACCCTTTCCACCCCCAATCTGAAACAACAAAACAGCGGAACAAGGTATTTCCCGCTAATTTCAAGCTGTGTGCCACCTAATGGATCTCTTCACGCTTTGTCACCTTTCTGCTTGTGGTATCATTCTACTAACTGTCAATTTTAGCAATCTGTGGAGCTCCAGGACCAGCAGCTATTTTTTTTCATTTTTTTACAAAACAATACTACAGAAAAGAATTTCATATAGTTTGCAGCATATGTGCCTTGACACTGAAAACACTGCAAACATTGGAATTAAGATGAGATGATGAACAATACGTCAACAACAGATACAGAAGGGGTACTTACTACAGGACCTTACTCCTGCTCAGTCTGAAACAGAGTTTAAAGAGTAATTTACTCAAAGTTACATAGTGGCCATAGTGGAAGTGCTATGACCAAGACAAAATACCTTAGTGCAAAAAAGAAAACTTTTATCAGCCACTGACTACCCTATCAATTTCTTTTTTGGTTTTGGAACTGTATGAAACAAGCAAAATATTTTTTTTTTGAAAATTCTGTCCAAGAGGAAATATATGAAAGGATTTAAAGTGTTATTTTAATCACATATATCCCTGTCAGTCTTCCTGCAATAAAACATCAGTGTTCAGCTGGATGGTAACAGTTAAGACGCTATAGAATATATTATTTCTCCTGCCTTTTTGCTTCTTGTCTTTTTTTAAGCATGATGTCTCACAGATAGGATAGCAAAACATGAGAAAATTGTCTTGCAGGATTTTCTTCTTAATCATTTAATACATCTTAATCGTGCATAAATTATTTAAAATTATTTATAAAAAATAATCAGCATTCATAAAAAATGTTTTCAACTAAATATTGAAATAGAAATGATTTTTTACTTTGAAACTTTAAGCTACAGTATTTTGATTCAGTGGGAACATTATCACAAGCATGCCTGAGAGTACATTTTTCCTCCAAAAGTACAAAGCAAAATCTCAATTTAATTTAATCTCAATTCAAAATAGAAATGAATTGACAATTTATTTTACAAAGAGGAAAAACCTGAAGGAAAAAAAATCTCAGTGATATGTTAAGAGACTTTTATACAGGTACTCAATGTAATTGAATGTATCCTTTTCTTTCACCCCAATCCCTTAAATTCTACAGGGAGTAAGTAAAGGGACATGTAGTTTTCATAGTGGCACACAATAATCCTTTTGAAAATAGGTCTAACCCATATAAGTAGGTGTGACTTGAGTAAGTGCTTGCTTGCAATGCTGGGGATTCCACTGACTCTTGTAAGAACTATACAGTAAGAACTATACAGATCCCAAGCTAAATTACAGTACTACTTCTAATAATAACAATATTTTTAGAGTTTTGATGTAGGAAGTTAGCCTACTGTGTATACAGTAGCTGAAAATCCAAAACCCAGTTGAAAAATAATGAGGAGTAGATTATTTATTCAGTGTACACCCTGTTTACTAGAAGACAGAAAGCCAGATTGGTCAAGCCAATTAAAAAAGATTCTTCTTTTCAACAAAGTGGTTCATTAAAATGTGCTGCAGTTTCTAGTCGGTTGTATTTTGTATTCTTCCATAGCCCATTACTGGAGTAAAAACAGAAATGTCTGTCAACCACAACCATCATGTTACTCTGTGTGTTTTTTTTTTATTTCTTATGTGGATTTACCAAGATGTACAGTATATGCAAGACAAACAGTAAATCCACTTTGATGAAAAGCTTGTTTCTTTCAAGATTAGAATTCAACCTCAGCTATCTAAATCTCATTCTGACTACTTTGCTTTTGCCTTCAGTTGTATTAAACCTATCTTTCAGTAATATGGAAAACCTTTCTCTTCCAAAGTGAGTCAAATTGTTTAACAAAAATAGAAACATTTACTAAAACAGTAGCTACAATGTCCATTGTATACAATTCAGCCCTTTAGATTATTGAACGAAAGATTTGTTTTGTTTTATATTTTTCTCTGTATCAGTGCCTTGGGAATACATACTCTAGATACTGTGTACCAAATATATCCTTACCAAAACTAATTTGACAAGCCTTTTACTTATGAGAATAATAAGGTGTTTTTTTTAAACATCCAATTCTTTCCACAACCTCACTACAAGAACAGACTGGGATATGAACCTATTAATATAATTTTTTATCTCCCTTGACTATGTTGATTAATCTGCACAAGGAAATGCTTCACAATTTACTGAATCTGCAAACACCCTAGCACTGAGATCTTTGTTCAAACAGTGAGATTAAAAAGAAGAGTTATGATGTTCTTATTCATAATCTAATTCTTTATAGTTCTCTTACCCGCATTCAGACTTGCTCAAGAATATCTTTTGCCATGCCAATCATTTCTTTAATGCATTTAAATGAAAGAATGTAATCTGAACTCATTTTCTCAACCTATTTAAAGTTGTCAACCGCTTATGAAAGGCATCTGATTGTCAGCTCTAGATACTGAATTCCATCTTCCCCGGAACATGCTCCTTCTTAGCTGAGTAAAAGGAATATAAAGCTCTTCTAATACTTTTTAGTCCTTGCTTTGAAATGAAAGAACTAAAGCAAAAATGGCAGGTCTAATGATGAATTTGTGATAAACACAGATTAGCAATTGCCATCCTGTGACATGCAATAGTGTGAAATAGATTAGTGGTCTTTTGGAACAGCTCACATACAGTATACTTTACATGTAAAGAGACTAAAGATTATGGAAGAAGTACCACAATGCTGCTTGGATAATCAAGTCTCTTGTTAATCAGACTATTACCTCTTCAGTGTATTGTAAGGTAAAGTGCAATTACACAGTGAATATTCCAATTAAAAAGATGCAAGGCTCTGGCAACATTATAATTCTCAGCAATAAAAGGCTTTATAAAGAGTGCATGTGCATCCTGAGATAAACCATCTCTAAGGGAAAAGAAAATATTTAGAAAGAGTGTGGAAGGATAAATTCATTAGTGTTTGAAAAGTTTGGTCAAAAGCTTAGTACAGACCCATACCACCACACAATTGTACTGTAAATTTATTTTATAATTCCAAAAATAAACAAGATTAAAAATGCAATAATGTTAACAGTTAAGAAAGTGCTAGCAAGGGAAGGATCAGACATTATACATCAGGGATTATAATACGCTTTGATGAAAAAAATAATTATAAAAAACAAACAACAGTAATACTATAAACATTACAAATCACAATACCATAACCTCAAGGGAAGGAAAACAGTGAGTGAAAATCTGTTTTGTTTCTCCCTACTGTACCTACTGTGTAGTTTATCTTTTCTTCGTTTATGGATCAGCATCAGCTTGTTCAGTTTTGTGGTGATTTTCAGTAGAATATGGTCATTTGCACATTAAGGCTTAACAGCAGCTGTTAAGAGTCCATACTTTTGAAAACTGCCAATATTGTAAATATTGAATTTACAATGAAAAAGGAATCTGAAAACACAAGTATAAACCATATGGACACGCATTTACAACTAAGAACAGAAGGCACTCTACACAAAGGATTGTGGAAGTTGTTGAAGCTGATACACTGACTTCTTTCAATGGATGGCTGGATAAGATCCACTGATCAATTAGCTGCTAACTTCCAAATGGACCGGGTGGGTTGAATGGCCCATGTTTTTAATCATTTTTATGTTCTTTCACCCCTTCCTATCACTTTTAATTACCATGTGAAAGTTACAAACAGTAACATACAGTACATAGTATTAAAATACACTGTATATATAATTGTATTATAAAATAATGATAATATATACACTGCTTTTGTTATTGTTAATTCAATAGCTCATTCATTAGATTATTTATGATTATTACAATTTACAAAGTTATCAATTACCTGTAATTACTGTTGATGTTTTAAATCAGTACATCATGCAAATTAACTTCATAGTCTGTGTAGTCATTTCTACTGTGTTACTTTGGTACTACTGTGGTAAATGCTGTTTTTATTTCTTTTGTTGTAATCATAAACATAATCACTTCACCTGCTGATGTTAATTAACACCAGTAATAAAGGACAGTTATATTATATATTTTGTTGTTGGGTCGGTTTCACAAGATGTTATTCAAAAAGTACTGCATTTTAATATATTATAGTTTACATAGACTTTATATGAATTATATAAAAAATCGCTTTCTGAGCCCATCATTGTCCTCTAAGTCTTGCATGATGGCTGCTGTAGGGTCTTATCACAACTTGCTTAGACTTGATTGATTCATCAACGATTTGAACATTATCTCATACAAAATTACTCTTCTTAGTTCTTTCTATTCAAAATGAAATAAAGTGGTATGCAAAAAATTCTGATGATCTTTAAAATTGAGGTTTAAGGTCATTCTAAAATGTTCAGTTTTATTTACGCCATTGATAACATGTTCTTATTATACAATCATTAAGTCCAGCTGTGGTACCTGTCAGACATGAGAGACCGGTTCTGTTTTCTACAGATGTTGCTAGAGCTTGGGGCTATTGTTTTTAGTTTATTTTTCAATGCTGTCACAAATGACACATTTGTATCACAACAAAGGATTACATCAGACAAAATGGTCATCCTAATTTTCATTTATGGCTTAGACCAATGCCAAATAAAATTCGATTAAAACAATTAGGCAATATTAATGGAAACAGGAAAATCATTCATTAATATAAATCTACAACAACATAGCCTTTAAGGCAAAGAATATACAATTATTGAGCTAAGATAAAAAACAGAAAGAAGATAAAATTGATACTGATTGATCCTGCTACTGCATACATTTTGCTTGTTTTTAGTTTGTGTTAATGTATTATACAGATCCTTGATTGAGTTATTGCATAATGTATGTGCAAGAGACCTGCTAAGCTAAAATGTTCAGAATAAAGAAAGAAGTTCTCTGTTATACAGTATACATGCTTCACAGCTCTCATTATCTCAACTGGTTTAGACACATAAGTGTATACTTTGCACACATTATGATCTGACCCATATGAAGTTAATGTCCTTTAAATGTTTAAAGTAGAAAGAACTATAAACATACATGCATGCTTCTGGCATTAAACAGATACCCTTTTATATCAACTAATGGTTTCTCTGGAACCAAAGAGCAAGTAAAGTTCCTCACTGCGTACTACAGATTACGTACTGTATGCAATGCTCAGGTATGGTGAAAATGTACCAGAAATACAGTATGTATTACACATTGTTGGTTAAAATTACAGCATTAAAAAAATAACAACAATACATCTCTCATTAAAAAAATACCATTGTTGCCAACAGCTGCATATCCTCTGAGTTTCCTGTCATAACTATAGTAATGCTTTGCTACCTTAATTGTGGTCAAGGATCATGCTTGCTGTCCATAAACATATCTACAGTATCGCTTTTCTTTGATGCTTTTTCAAACATTTCTGCTTTTCTTTAGGTTCAGTTTGCCCTGTGATATCATAATGACATTATCATTATGAGAAACAAAACTCTTCACCTAGTTTACATCCTTACGGTTTTGCAAGGCACTGATGATCCAATTCAATAAAATCAGAAAGAACAAGATAGTGTGGTAACAATGGTATGACGGATGTCCAGACAAGACAATGAAATAATACACACAATTTGTATTGTAGATACTTGGAAAAAATCTTTTTTTTAAAGTTGAAAAATGTTGAAAACTAAAATCATATATGTATCTAAAATTGGTATTTTATGCTATGGGTAACTCAGTAGAATGATCCCAGGACAGTCAAACTACAATTTTTAGACAAGAGCTAAGAGCTTCAAGAGATCTTTTAAAGTGAGAACTAAGAAGATTGTCTGCATTAGACCTCTGAACTTCTCATCCTCAGACTACGTCCAAATCTCTTCAATCAGATAGGTATACTGTGTAGTGATACTATATGGAAATAGAAAGCACTGTAGGATAAGAAACTTTAACTGTTTTGTGGGATGAATCTGGACCAAGGCATTCAACAGCACCAAGATATGGAAAAATCTCTTTTGATATGTGTTGTCACTGTTTCTTTTTCTTTTCTTAAGTGCAGACATATTTTGTTTAGGTAAAGTATCTTTGAAAACAAATGTGAAATTATGAATAACACCGAAATTGTTAATATTCATACCAGTACATCTTGGTTAGCCAGCAGCTATATCACCCTGCAGCTCTCAATTGGCTACCGATTGAAGTTAAGCATGGTTAAGCCTGGTAAGTAACTGGTTGGGAGACCTCCTGGGAAGCTATGGTTGCTGCTAGAAGTGGTGTTAGTGGGACCAGCAGTGGGTGCCAGCCGTGTGGTCTGTGTGGGTCCTAATGGCCCAGTATGGTGGTGGGGACACTACACTGCAGTGGGTTTGCTGTCTTTTGAATGAGATGTTAAACCAAGGTCCTGACTCTCAGTGGTCATTAAAGATCCCTGGGCATTTCTTGATAAGAGCAGGGAGTTATCTCAGTGTCTGGGTCAAATTTCCCTCCTCGGCCTTTACCTTGGCCTCCGAATTGTCCCCATGTATGATTGCCTTTCACTTGCCCTGCGATGGACTGGCACCCTGTCCAGGGTGTACCCTGCCTTGCTCTCGTTGCTTGCCAAGTAGGCTCCGGCTTCCCGCGACACCGTATGGTATAAAGCCATATGGTATAAAGATATATGGTATATCATGACATGATATCTAGGTTAGGGATAGAGTGCCTTGCAAATACTGTATATAAGATATTCTGTAAAAGGAGTACTGCATTTTGCTTCACAGGAATACATATTTACTAGAAACTTGTATTTGATTGATTCAATACATAAGAAAAGGCTGATGCAATCTCACAAATTATGGTCATGAAATAGAACTGATTTGGCCAGATGCCTAACTGTTTATCCATTGAAAATTTAAGTGATTCCTACTTAAATGTTGATTTGGCAATGTGCCTAAATGTTTTAGTTAAAAGCTCAGTTTAGAGCAGGCTTCTGCACACAGACACTATTTCCAACTCTGCTACAAGTTAATTAGCATTTAACAATGTAAAATTGTGAATAGTATTGCATATATTTTCTGCTATAATGTGTATATACCAAATGGAAACTGTAAAGGAGAATTTATAATATAAATATTATATTGATGAACAAAGACCTGTGAATTAATCAAATCACAGAACAAAATGGAATTAATGTTGTAAGGAACTGTGCTCTAAAAACATGTTTAACGAGAATGACAAACAGTATAATGCCTAACTGCAATTTTCTAATTTTATAATGAAAGTTTAATCTGTCCAGTGAATATGCACTTATTCCTAAGTGGTTAAAAATGTTTGCCTCTTTTGTATATCATTTTGGTGATTGATTTTAATAGATTTTCATAGATTTAAGAATTTGTCCTTTGTTTAAATCAATTAAGTCTATACAGTAAGTCCAATTTTTAAGTCAAGCCATAATTTTCAAACACTCTAGTGGCAGCAAATGAAATTTAAAAATATTAAAAATCTAGCAATGAGCTTATGTTGTACCAGGGGCACAATACAACTGAACATCTACAGTAAAATGTAGCGTACGTATCATGCTTGTTTTGTGTTTTATTTTCCTTATATTATCATTGATGTATTGCTTAACTATTGATATGTTCAAAAACTTTGCTGCCTTGATATAAGTATAATAATTACTATGCTAGTCACAGCTGGGTTATTTTCTGTGGCACACATCATCAATTTCATATCTGAATTGTGAAATAAATGCTTACATCTGGGCAATAGTGACTGCTACCTGTAAGATTTAACCAATTTCGAAAAAAGTGCAGTCACTGATTTTAGAGTCTATTGCAGCACATGTTCAGCACACTTGCCAAATTTCAATACATCATGACAATACAGCCTCCAAATAATAATAATAATAATAATAATAATAATAATAATAATAATAATAATAATAATAATAATAATAATAAGATACAGAATAAAGTTTTGGCTGTGGAGCCTTCTTCGGGTATAAGCCCCAGAAAATTGTTGTAGAAGTCTTTGAGCATTACTCTGGGTGGTGTCAGAATCAAAAGAAAAAGTGTTACATTTCAGGTGAAATCCTTTAGGAATTATATTTCAACGACATCTGTTAAGGAATAGGAGGTGGTGAGAAAGCCTGGTCTTGGAACGAATCACTGTGAAGACTTGGAATGCTGGTTTAGTAAGAGGGGGGGCAAGTAGCCCAGGGAGGAAGAGAAGGAGCGACGAAGAGATCTAGAAAAAGATTTAGAGGAAGGCATAGTGGGTGGCAGCAGAATTACAGTACAGTAGGTTGAAGTAGCTCAGGTGGGTAGCTGCGTTAGCATGCAAAGGCTGACACCCAAAGAAGCCTCCACAGCCAAAATGTTGTGTTTTCTTTCCTCTCTTTTCAGCATGGAATAAACCTATTGTTCCTTTGCAGTCTACGCATGCTGACGCAGCTACCCACCTGAACCAAAGAAGACTACGGTATATTCTATTGTATACAGCACATTCATAATTAACATCTTACATCTTGGATACATATTATGCATATAATATTTAAATACATTTCATTCCTGTGCCATTTCTTTCATTCAATATAATCTTGATCAGAGGAAGACATTGAACACAGATGTGGAATTAAAATTCTGTAGGACCTCAATTTATAGTAACAGATACTGTACATATCCAATTTAAGCTTAATTTATGCAATGAAATGTAAAGTGTGACCAAGCTATTCATAACAAAATGATGGTCACATTTTAGTTTGGGTTTAGGTTATGCCATAACTTTGTATGGAATGTAAACATTTATTTGATATTTTTACTATTGTTATAAACAGTTATAAAAGGGATTACCTTTCTATCGCTACCCTAACCGTAGCTTCATGCATTTTCCTACTAACAATTCCGAGTCTAAAGTGATAAAAAATATATTAAAGATAACTGATCTAAATCAATTCATTTTTATGTAAAGCTTGAATAAGCCGCCGAAAAAACTGTTGGTTAATTTCCTTTATTAAGCAACATAATATGAAAGGAATCACTTTAATTTAAATTTAATGTTTTGGATGAAAGTATATCAATTCAGATGCTTAAATGACAACAACAAATGAAATCCTTTAGAAACATAAAATAAAACTGCATTAAATTACACTGTGAGCAAAGTGCAGATCCTGTTTTTTTTAGAGCAGAGTTTGATGTGGTTTTATTTCATTATTCTGCAGCAAATATGAAGACTGGAACATCTTCCTTCTGAGAGTCAATCTTCTTGCTACTTTGGTCTAAATTTAGTCCCAGATTTTTTCCCAATGCATATGCATTATTGTTTCTGAAAGACAACTTTCTTCTTTCTGGATATTTATTTTAATTCCTGGAGTGTACTGCAAACACAGGAATCCTTTTTCTGCTGAAGGCATTTTTTCTGAGTATATTAACTAACACAAAAAAGTCTGGCTTTATAGATATCGAGCATATTAACGAAGAACTTGTGTTCCAGAAAAGGTCTAGCAATGCTACACATTGATTTCTGCGATTTAAGCTTTAGGAGAAACATACAAGGTATCCTCCAGAGTTGTATCTGTTTTTTCTTAACAGGAAGGAAAACCAATAAAAACATAATTTACCAAGCACAGATCAATACATCAATAAAAAAGCTTTGTTTTGAACAAATCCATTTAGAGGAACCTATGAGGATGAACACAAAAAACTGCAATAAATTAAATCTGATAAGTACCACTTTATTATAAAAGCAGCCCTTTCCATTTCTGTAATCAAAAGCAATGCACAATATCTGAAGTCATTTGGGAATTTGGTGCAACATGGGCCACTGAGTGATAAACACTTTAGACTCTACTCTACCCTTGTGCTTCAAGAATGTATGACAATTCAGCAAATTTATTATTAACATACAGTAAGTTGCATGAATCCTCATCCTCTTTTCCTCATATCCTCATAAGTTGTCCTCATCCTCTTTTCCTTTTTAAACTTTTGGCTAACATGTAAACTCTCATTCAGTTGTAACTGAAGTCCTAAAACCTTAATTACCTAATACCTTCTCTCCATACATTTTCTAACCATTTGATCTAATTCAGGGTTGTGGGGGAGTCAGAGCCTTTCCCTTCAAGCAACGGATGCAAGCCAGGATATATGAAGACAGGATGTCAGTACATTACAGGTATTGTACATACATGAAACACAAACAAACACACTCACCTCATACTGGGGCCAGTTTTAGCAGATGCCAGTTAACATAAAAGTACTGTATGTCTTGGACTGTGGGAGGAAACCAGAGCACCCAGAGCAAACCGATGCAAAGACAGAGAGAACATACAAACTCCATGAAGAATTCACCCCAGGTCTGGAATTAAAACCAGGGCCCCAGTGCTGTGATGCAGCAAAGCTGACCACTACACCACCATGCCACCATTGAGTTTCCAATTCCATTCAATATCAGAGTACTGCTTGTTCCTAGTGAGGGACAGCATCCTGGAAGGATACAAACTATAGAATGCAAAGTGGGACACCACACTGGGTGATGTGCCAGTCCATCACAGGACCCATTCAGAGACAATAACTAACCTAGCTAGAGGATAGAGGAAACTAGAGCACCCAGAGAATCCCCACATGAACACTGACAGAAGATGCCAACTCCACACAGAGAGCTACACATTTCTGAATCAAACTCATCAGCCAAGTTCTGAGGCAGCAGCACTTACCACACCAATATACTGTCCCAAACACAGCAACATATTCAGAATGTTAATTTCACTCGAAAATTGAAGTGTAGATTTCATTGAGACCGTGAAATAGCACATATGCTGTAAGTGAAACTACAACTAAGCTGTCTTAGCTGTAAGTTACTTATGGTGGTATGAGGGAGTCACCATCATATTTTGATTAATGAAATCCACAATTCTCAAAATTATCAGAATGCAGGAAGAATTCAGGGGCTTTACAAATAACTCTCAACATTAAATACAGTTAGATATGAAATGGTTGATGGACGGAAGACATCATAAATCAATTTGAGGAGAAACTCCTCCCACATTATTTTCCTAATTAATTGTGTTTTACTTAAAATAGTAAGTTGATCTTGTACATTCAGCACATGCACATCAATGGGGAAATAAGGTAATGGAATAAACCAATTTTGTGTCATATGTTTTGGGTCTAGAAATGTGGATAATTAAAATAAAAAAAATGTTTTATTACAGTCTTGATACTTTCACTATAAAGCCAGTTCTGCCAATGTTAAAGGAATGGAGAACTTACCATATCAAAACTTGGACTGTTGATAGCATAATGTCCACCTTTAAAGATGATGGAGCAAGAGAAAAATCTGAAAAAGAAAAAAATCAAAGCATGTCAAGATTGATTTTGCTACTGAATAAATTCTATTTTAAAAAGTGCGTAATGTCATATACAGCATGGCATATATTTTGATTTTACTACATGTAATATTTCTCTGTTCATTATATGAGTACTGAGTTTTCTGTTGCTGTTTCTTTTTAGATTTTTCTTTGTTGCCTTGATTAATTTCAAGAAAAATAAATTTTGCAGAACAGAAATTATTACAAAGAAAGTGGAAACAGAACAACAGTGTTGTACTTCACATTGCTATTATTGGAAAAAAAACATATAAAACTACACTTCTAGCCCTAGGGTTGTTTCAGTACATATGGTAGGATGTAATGGTACATTGAAACTACTCGTAAATATGTTTCTGCAGTGATTTACAATGGAAGGGCTTCAATAAAACATGCTGTCTTTCAAAATTCTGTCATTTCCCATTTACTTCTCTACAGAATAAATACTGTAGAAAATACTGCAAAAAATATTTTGTCATTCTCAAGGAATGAATAACTAGAAGTGTGTCCTTGCAACATAAGAAGAGTTACAAATTAGAGAAGAACATTTGCTCCATCTAAATCGTTTGATTGTTTTGATTCTGGCAAAGTCGATTGGGTTGTCCTTGTCAATGCCATTGAGGATGCTGAAAGAAGTCTACTTGGAGTCTACTTTGTTAATGTTTAAACAGGCTTTTTTTTGTCTGTCAGTGTAGAACACACTTAACTGTGTATGGCCACACTTTTCTGGGCTGATTCCAGAAAAGTAAAGTAGTAAACGGAACTTTTCTGTTGTATTGCAAATTTGAACAATATCATGTGATTTGTAAATTGTACACTTAACTATATCATCAAATTCAGCATAAACACTTATATAAGTAGATTTTACATTGCTGTATTACCTATCTTATATGTTTTTCTACCTACTATATTTGAAATACTAGTATTGCAATACCTATACTAATACAATAATTTGAGTAGTTTTCTACAGTATGTTACTTCTATGCCACAAGTTTAAACTATCTTTAAACTAATGTTGTCTTTACTGATTCCATATTTTATCCTCTCGAATCTACCTTCTCCTAAACTTCCTTTGCATGTTGCAGGTTGTCTTTCTTCCGAACCCCACAGTTTCAAAATATTTTTTAAAGCATATTGCATTCTGAGTCATTTCCTGATGCACAGTTCCCTAATGGTTCTTTTGTCTGTTTTCTTTACTTTATCTGGTTTATTTGAAAACAATAGAACAATACAGACATTCCAACTTGAATGTGATTTGACTAACTGAGCAAGAAAGCATTTATTATCAATGTTAGCCATCTCAATCTGAGCAACTTGGCATCCCTTTTTGTTTTCTGTCATCTGTCATAAAAATTAATAAAAATGCATTGATTACCATTGTAGCAGTAGGGTATATAATTTCACTTAAAATTCCATCCATTAATCCATATTCTAATGGCGTCTTCAAATTCAGGGTTGTGGGGGAGCCAGAGCCTATCCCAGCAAACAATGGGTGGAAGGTGGGGTACAGCCTGGATAGGATGTCAGTCCATCACAAAGCAAGACACACAGACATGCACACTCACACCTAGGGCCAATTTTCACAGAAGCCAGTTAACCTGCAAGCATGTTTGACTGTGGGAGGAAACCCACATGAATATAGGGAGAACACACAAACTCCAAACAGATAGCAACCCAGGGATGTAATTGAACCCAGTGCCACAGCACTGCAAGGCAGGTAACCACTGTGCAATAAACTGTGACCTCTTTGTAAATTTAGAGGAATGTGGCTTGGATTCCCCTTTAATAAGAGGAATTATAAAGCTGTGTCCAGTGCTGAACTATTTAATGGTATCTAGTGCTCATGGGCAGCATTCCTGTTGTCTTTTTCTCCTGAAGACAAGGGTCAGATATCACTGAACATCACCCAAAGAAAGATCCACAAAACAGGGACTTGCAGGGTAGGTGCCAAAACAATAACTGATATCATCTTAAACACCAGCTGTAATGGTACACCATAAAAGCTACTGTAACTCCCAACTCATTTTCATTAATTACCCCATTGGCTGTGTCCTCTCTCCAATTAACTTGGCCTTCTGATTTTTCAATCCATATGACTGTGAGCTGTCAGGACTGTTTTCGGGAATGTTTTTTCCAAGCCAAAAGGCAAAGAGAGTGAGTCAGTAAAGTACAGAATTCTACTCATGATATTCTTTCTCCAAAACAAATCTTGTGTTTGAGAACCTCCAGTTATTTTCGCCTGATCAGAGAAATTAGACAGACTTCTGAAATTCTGAATATCCAGGTATATTCACTAACAATCTGTTGACAGGATGTACCATTATAAATTCCAGTGTCTCACTTATGGCCAGACCGAAACAAGAAAACTACTGTAAGACTAAGACCCAAGATGACTGTTTTTAAAGACAGAAGTCAGAGCCACATGATTTTCTGGCAGAACTGTTTTCGGCAAAGCAAAGCTCTCTCCTTTTCTCTTTTTGGACACTCTTAGTCCATGGTACAAAACAAGCAGCTGCCAAGTCAGATTGTGGAACCCAGCCCAAGTTTGAACTAATCAAGAATGTTTGGCCAACGGGTCTTTGAGTATAAAAAAGTATTCACTTTATAATTTCTATTACACTGCTGTTCTCAACACGTTTGTCATGTAAATACAGTAGTAAATGCATATTTACCTCTATTTGGATTATAAATGTGATTTAACTATATGAAATTGAGGTAACCTTCAAATTAGACCATAACACATTTTTTTTTCTTTATTTTAACTCTGAAGTTATTAAGCCTTTTCCTTGTAATCCCCACATGAATGATCAACCTTTCATATCACAGCAGATATTGTCATAAATAATTCCATTACTCATCAGTCTGTTATGCATGTTTTGGTGTTATATCAGTATATCAATATGTTGTAAATTTAGTATCTGTATGTGAGACTGTAAATTATGATGTTTGAATGATTCTTAGCAGTCGTCAAGACCTCTTGCAATTTACAGTTCCAATTTTGAATTTTCACAGTAAATTAAAACCCTCACTTCCCTAAACCATCAACCCATTCTGTATTGCATAAAGCGGTTAGAATATGGATGGATGTTTCCAATTTTGCCTTGATAGTTTATATAATGGAATTTAAATCCTCCATCTTTTGTCTGTACTATATGCTTTATTACCCCCTACTGTCACTATCATTAATATGTGAATTCTATTACTAAACCCTTTGAGTTTTCTTAATAAGGCTGATCCAAATGTGTTGTGAGATATTCATATTTTAATAGTTTTAACATCTGTGGTTTTATATAATTTACTATATTTATCCATTTTCTGTTTTTCTTTTCTCTGCAGATTTCTTTATGTACTCCTTAAAACTATTCATTGCCATTACTTTCTGTTAGTCAAGTTTTAGGAAGTCAAACAAAATTTGTTGGTTCATAAAAAATTAGTGTTGAGTTTTAACATCTAAATCAGATCATTTAATCTGGAGGTTTCACTAAACACAATCTTAATCAAGGATGTACCCGGGATTGTGCTTGCTGGGACTTTCTGCACATGCCAAATGGAGTTCCCACCCTGTGTGATGTCAAGGCATACTGTAGCAGAGTTGTGATACTATGACAGGTCCACAAGATAGTCAGCTGGAAGACAATTACTTCTACCTGAAACATCAATATTTTTCATTAAGGGTTTCTGATCTCCTGCCAGTATTCAATTTCCCACATGAAGAAAAAAAATAAAAGAAGTTCAAACCACATTTTAAAAGCACATAAAAGAGACATGTAAAAACATGTAAAAAGAGAATGATTTGCTTTCATTACCGATTACCTTCTTGAGCTACACAGAATCTCAGCTAATCTGATTATTTATCTTTGTATATTATTTTCTTTTTTGGACAAAAATTTTAAAGCATAGAAAAACTTAAATTTCTTCAAATGCAATTTCCATGACTTCATAGGAATAACAGGTTTAAAATTAAATTGTGTTTTTACAGTGTGTAATTTTTAAAAGCCTTTTTGAAACAGCCACTATCACTGTTAATTTGCTTTGATTTTAAAAGATCAAAACAAAATTTGGACATGCAATTGAATAATTCTGTTACTGTTACATTCAAGATATTTGTGGATTTTCCAGTGCCATGCCCACTTTGAGACAAACACTTGAGAGGTAATTACAAGTAAGTAACATGATAGATGCATGAGTGCAACAAATCTGCCTAGGATAAACTGTCTGTATTCAAATGTCACAAAACATTAATTTATACCATAACTGATGTAGAAATAAATGAGTGCCGCTATTTTCCATTTGAATGCTTAAAACACACAGTGTTGCTTGTGCCATACAAAAGTGATAACACTGAAGAATATTTGGGGAACTCTGCTGCATGGAAGTAATGGTATTAAGGAAACAAGGCCTTTCTCCTTTCAATTACAGCAGAAAAGAAAACTCACAAAATGTGATTTAGGCAGAGAAATTGCTCATATACTGTCTGCACAGCTCCAGTTATGTACTTAATGAATGACTTGAGACTCTTCTAAAAAGTGTTTAATTTAGTATCAAATATTTTCAAGAGTTTACCTCAACATACAGCAAGTGATAAGGATAGTAAGTAAGAAAACCAAAGGCTGAGTAAGCAAGCCCACACAAACATAGCACAAAAATGTCTCAGGTGAGCAAAGGTAAGTACAATTTACAAAAGAGACTATTACATGTATCATTCATAATTATGGAAATAGAAATGCAACATTAAATTAAGGCATGGTAAACATTTGTGATGCCAAACAAAATTTTAAACATTGCAGAAATAATAAAAGTTTCACGTGAAATCCAATGTTAAAGCACAATGGGCTGGTATAGTTCCCTACAGTAGGATTGTGTAAATCCCTTCACTCAGACACACATGTGCTATTATCAAAGGAACAAACAACAGGTTTATTCCATGCTGAAAAAAAGAAAAAAGAAAACACAACGTTCTTCTTCACCTGAAGAAGGCTCCACGGCCGAAACGTTGTGTTTTCTTTCTTCTTTTTTTTTCAGCATGGAATAAACCTATTACTTGTTCCCTTGCAGCTTACGCATGCTGACGCAGCTACCCGCCTGTGCTATTATCAAGGTGGTTTCTTTGCACATCCTGTTGATCTGACTGATTAAAGGATGTTAGTTTTTCCGAAATATCCTATTGGCACCTAATTTCCTACTTCTATTTCTCCTTTCTTCAAGCATTCTGAACTGTGGTCCATGATGAAATCTTTTTCATGTGTGAAATCGCACTTCTGATTAGCTGCAGCAGTCGTTAATAACGTGTTTAGCTAAAGATTGTGCTACATTCATGTGCTGTCATCATTTATAGCAATCAATGTTAACATAACTGTCCAATTGGCACACTTATGCTCGATAATCATACATTAAGGGGTATGTAAGTGGTAAACCAGGGCAAGTATTGAATCAAAACTGTAATCCACAGCTTTTGAGTTCTTACAATGAACATAAACTGAAAATGTTGACAAAGTACGAAGGATAAAGGATGATAATGTAAAAGATTGTGTTGATAAAATGTGTGATGCTGATACCATAATCCTCCAGCAAAAAAAATATTACCACTTTGAAAGACTTCCCTGAGCAGACTGCTTGTCAAGGTAACTGTGAGGTAGTGAAAGGTGGTATTCTGAGAAAGCCACCATATTGGCTCACAACACAGACCTAGTGGTGAGGTCTTGAAACACAGCTGTCTGTTAATTGGTAGAACCTGCAAAATGAGGTCTGAATGTGTAATTAGCACTCAGAGGGAGTGAAATACCTTGTGAAAGTAAGCAGCTGCTGGGATGGGTTCTATCCATGAATTTAGCCACTTCTCAGGGGCTACTTTAAAAGGCTTAAAAGACCACCTACTGTATGAGGAAATTAGTTTCTGTATGTGTCTAGGTTCGAACCGAGAAGAAGGTCCTGGATTAAAATGTCTTGGGATGGCTTACAAGTCTGTGAGACTCAGCAAGCTAAGTATGCTTGTGAAATACAGATAGGGTATATGGTAGTTCATTTGCCAGGCTCAATGGGGATGAAGTGCCCTTATGAGGAAGTGACCAGTTGAATCAGGGCTGACTGGACATTTTATCACCAGAAAGAGTGGGGTATCATTTGGCAATGTAACAGAGTACCTTCTCTCAACAGCTGGGAGGAAGGGGTGTAAATGGCTTGAGTTTCCCCTCTGTCACAACATCAGAAGATAGATGTGCAGTCTTAGAGAGTGAGAGATAGAAAACGGAACACCATCTAGCTGCTGCAGTGTCAGGGGCACAAGTGTTGGTTGTAGAGATGCATCCCTGCTGAAACAGGAGCAGTCAGGAAAGTTGTGATCAGAAACGTTGCACATTGTTAGTGAGTAGTGCTTGGATAAGAATGAAAGCAAGTTAAGTTGAAGTGTTTTTTTTTAATGAAGATAGAGATTGGGTGACACAGGATTAATCAAACCGAATACTCTAGAGCCAAGCTATGTTAAAGTGAAAAGTGAGTGGTGAAGTTAAGACTATGATTGAATGACACAGAGTTAATCAAGTTGAATAGTCCAGTGTCTGATTGTGTCGAAGCAATTTTAGTGAAGAACACAATTGGGTGACAAGGAGTTAGTCTAATTGATAACTCCAGCACCTGGTTTTGCTACAGTGAATAGCGATTAGTGATGTAAAGGCTAAGAATTGGGTGACAAATAATGTCAGCAGTGTCATGCAGAATTAGAATTGTGTGCCAGTGGTTGTCAAACTATCATCTTGAATAAACGGGAGAAGTGGTGGTGTACAGTATATTGAATGTATTATTGTTTTGAATACATATATTTAATTAATAATAATAACATCACTTTATTAACCCTTTACAATTTCTTGCATTAGGAATTACCTTTTCACATACCCCAGCTTGCTCTCCATGAGACACACAGACAGGGAGAGAGCCTAGGGTCAGAGCACAGGGTCTGCCATTTTGCAGCACCACTGGAGCAGTTGGGGTCAAGGGCCCTGCTCAGGAGCCCAATGGAGTAGGATTCCTCTGCTGGCTGCGGGATCTGAACTGGCAACCTTCCAGCCGCAGGTACAGATCCTAAGTCACAGAGCCGCCGCTCCCCCCAATTATGATATTTCTTTAAAATGGCACAGTGGTTAATTAGCTGTTTTTAATTCTAATTGTATGAACTAACCATGATGAATTAAATTAATGCATGTGATAAATTATATGTAAGACAGATGTGACATAATTAGTTGGTTGTTTACATTTTTTGTCTTTATCTTGCTAACTGAAGGCAGATTTAATAGCCAATAGTGTCATAAGAACATAAGAAAGTTTACAAAAAGAACAGACCATCCATACCATCTAGTCCATTTTCTTTTTAGTAGCTAATTAGTAGCTAATTGGTCCAAGGAGCTCATCCAGCTGTTTCTTGATTAAAGCTATTAATCATTGGCTGGATATCTTGTTCCATACTCCCTCAAACTTTGGGTAAGAAATACCATTTTTTTCCTTTTGAGGATTTTGAATACTTCACAATATCTGTTCAAGACTAGAAAGGCTGAACATGACATTCGTTTATCCTTTGGAACGTATTTGCACTTTACTGGACAAAAATATTTTCTATAATGTGGTGACTGAATACAGTATGTACACAGAAGTCTAAAGGGCCTTAATAGTGCATATACAGTTCTAGTGTAACATCCCCTATTTAAAAACTACACTTTTATTTATACTAATGTACTGTATATATAGTACAGTATACTAGTGTCACATAAACACCTTTTTCATAAGTAGCCTCTTCTAACTCATTTTGTTCCGTTTTGTATTTATAGCTGTTTTTTATGTAGACTGTACACTTCTCTTTTTGTCTACAATGTTACAAACTGTACTGTATTTGAATTTCATTTGATGCTTCTACATTTGTTTGCTAATGCTACTATTGTGGTACCATCTGCAAACTTGGCGATTTTACGAATCAAATGGAAATTATGAATTATGAATTAGAAAGAACAGTGGTACTAGTATAAATCCTTGTGGTACTCCACTCATTAAATCACTGCACTTTGAGTATTCACCACTTATCTGTACCTTCTGTTTTGTTCATTTTTCCATTAATTGTTTATGACAAATGCTATCAAAAGCCTTCTGCAAATCTAAACACAACATTTCATATGATATGCTGTATGTGTATCTGTTACCATTGTTTTGTTTTCTTTATTACAGCTGGTTATCCATTACTGTTATTTTCACAGAAGCATAAATTATGTAATTAATATATCTGCCACACTGCCTTTGTTTTAAAAGCCACACAACTTCTTTATTTAGCATTGAATTTGACAATTTAATCAATGCAAAGATCAAAGGGTGGCAACAGAAGAATGTAAATGAGAATTATGTAGTGGGAATTCACTACAGTACAGTATGTATCATTGACACTTCCAATATTTTAAACCTAGCATTTAGAATCTGGTATTCAAGAAAACTTATTTTCATAAGCCAAACCAATTTAGTTTTGTGAGATAACTATATACCTTTGGTATTTCAGAGTATATTAATGTTAGATGAACACCTGTGACCACGTCTGTTCTTAAGAACAGAATTAAGACAGTGAGATATAGAAGGGTGGTATGTGATCATACTGCACATTGAAAATTGTTTTAAGTTAGAGTAATCAGGGAATGTCCTTTGAAGCTTGAAACATGAGGTAAAGCCTTAAGATGTCGCTAGCCTTTTTTTACACAATATTAAATTGGGATGCATTTGTGACTCAGACTGAATTGTAAAGAAAATATATGACAAATCTTTTGCAAATGAGGCCCTAATACCTTACGTTGTATGACAAAAGCGTGTATACAGTATATAGGAAACGTGTTTTTAACTTATTTTGCTGGAAAATGCAAGCATAAATTATAAATTATAAATCAATTTCTTTCTAGTTCTGGAAGGTCTGCTGTGTATTTGCTTATTTCTTTTTTGTAATTAAAAAAAACTCTGGTAAGTTGTTTTATATTGTTAATTCTTTGTTAATATTATATTGTTAAAGTCAGATATAGCTCACTTTAAAAAGTGCTTTGCATCTCTGTATACACTATATTTATGTACTTCTGTTTTTAGACACGTCTACTTATAGTTGGTAGTCTAGTTAATTTGTTTCTTATTTTATTTTTTTTTCCTGAAAAGTAGAAGAGGTACTATATTAAAAAATAGGTAGATTAATGACATACTGAAACAATTAGACTTAACTTCAGGGAAACCTTCATCTGATAACTTTTGTAGGTTCAGTAATCTGATTCAGAGTGTGCAAAAGATACCTTCTTCAATATGAACACTGTCATTAGATACTGAATAGGTATTCAACAAGGTAGAGTGGGATGATCTGTTTTCACCTTACAGTGTTCTAACTTTGATTAAACTTTTCTGAGGCAGATAAAGGTTTTATAAAGCCAACCCACAGCAAGAGCACTTAATACTGGTAATTGTTTTCTCTCTGATGATATTAACTAGGCAAGAGAAATGTGACAGTCTCTTTTCTGCACTATTATGTTACAACATCAACTTGAAAGCTTATCAGAAAATAGGAAACATCTGTTTTACAGAGGTAATATTATTATGTATATTTTTGACCATGCACTGCTAGATCTGCTCAAAGCAATGACAAAATATTCCTCCTCTTCCAGATCCTATTTAATCTCCATCCTTGCTCATCGGTGGTACATCCTAGATCCTACACATCCTTCAAGTCAGAGGGCAGTTTTTGGTCCCTTTTTCAAGACACATCGGTTTAGACAGCACTTGTGATCTCTCACCTCTCAAATCTATTTTTTCAATAGCAATCATATGGTACCTACTAAATGTCACTTGCTAATAAAAACCAAAATTGTAACCAAAATACTGATCTCCAGCAACAACATTGCAGTCTTTTAGTTCTTCACATCATTTGTGCTGCACTTATTACTCAACCTATTTAACCTTTCAAAAGTATTCATCCCCTAATAATTATGTCCTATTTTGTTGAATCACAAATGAAGTTGAATAAATTTTCAATTTACTGTTTAATCAATACTCAAATGTTCAAACTGAATTATTTTAAGTTAGATATCAGCAAGCTGCAAATTTTAAGCTGCAAATCAGGCCCTATTATTTTAAGATACTGGTGCAGCAAATGCCCTCTCCCAATTGGTGGACAATAGACACCTGTCAATAGAAGTTTATCAATCTGTCCATACAGCAGTTTTACAGCATTTCTGCTGTTTTATACCCATTTTAGCAGATATGTCCCTGGACATACCTGCTACAGTATGCCTTAATGTTTTCTCTGCCTGGCCTATTTGCCACCCTATCTATGTGCATATGCTATTTGTCATTTCATGCTGTCTGAGAGTTTGAATTGTGCCCATGCATTTCTCTCAGTTTGGTGCAGTGACAGGACATAAGAAAAACATGTATGAATTCCACTCTGAGTCATGCTTTATACCAATAGTACCGCAGTAGCTCACTGCCACAGTCTGCAATCTATATTTCAAAGTCTTCAATCAAAAGAGGTAATGAGAATTCACAATAAACAAGAATAATGTTTTACAAATTAAATATTTTTATTATTCACAAACTTTAATCTGGATGGTTATGGATTCATTTATTTCTTCCTCCCAGCATCACTGTTGGAAGAAAATGTACAGTATGCACATATTCTTTCATAGAATAGGTGACAAGAATATATATTGCTTTGTGGTAGAGATTTCTGGTGGAAACTAGTGTTAGTCAAGATCTACAAGTCAATAATTTAATTACACACAATGACTGCATACAATGTCATAGTCAGACTATACATAGTGAGTATTTTAACCTCTACCCTCTTTCTAATGTGTTGATTTTCTTTGAGACAGCTGGATTTATGAACCATGCCAACCTAAAAAAAAACATATTCTTAATGATATTAAAAAATATATATTCATAAGTGTAAATTGTGGATAATGGTTTTTCTCATTATCTGTTTACAGTATGTGATGTCTAAGGGAAAAAAAAGTAATTTCGGTTATTTCCAGTTGCAAAAATATGGCTATGCAGCAACACAAAATACATACAGTACAGTATATCAATAGGTGTAAGCTATTTATTGCAAAGATAATTAAAATGCTATGTTCATGGAAAGGAAAGATATGGTTTAAGATGTGATTCAGGACAGAAATTTGTAATGTCTGTAATATGTTTAGTTTGTCAACTATACTGGGTGTACAGTTCTTTTAACTTTAAAATTGCAAGTGCCAGTTATTAGAATGGTGAGTAAAAGGGTAGAGAGAAAAAGCTGTATTAAATTCTAGGTTCATATTGTATTTTCCTAGAAACTGTGTAGTGTTCTCATTAAGAGAAAAACTAAAACTATATCAGACCATGTTTAATTCAGTCTTCACTGCATTATTAACATGGCTTAGAATATGTACAGCATAATGATGTACAGTAATATGTTATATGTTGATCTGAACAGTTCATACTGTACAGTATATCTAATTATTATAATATGAAATTAATAGTTAATGGCTCTGCACTTAGAGTTAAATATTGTTAAAGGCAAATAAAAATGCAATTAAACAATACTTTATACTTGAGCACATACATACTATGCATGAAACTCCAAGAACAAAAGTCAGTATTGCTTGTCTCTTCCAAACAGATTAATCATTTGAGAATCCATCTAAAGGTTAAATGCCAATTTTCCGTAATATATCAGTGCATTTGTTCTTGGGGAAAGCTTTGTTGCCTTTGATACTCTACAGCACCTTTTTGACCTGCTTTAAAGCAATCAGACTGTACTGAATTTCGAAAAGCTTTGATGTGCATCACCTTTTGGAATTAACAAAGGTTGACTCCAGGGTCTACAAACAGAACTTGTGAGACAGCTTGCCTGCAGTAATGCTTTAATTGTTTTACATTGTATTTCTGTATCAATATGGGGAATAGCAAAGAAGGGAAACAAACACAAATGGCTAAAGGGCACATAATGAAAGCTATTGTATTGACTACAGTGCATTCACTGTTCCTCTGATGACTTCTTAAAAGTAAAATCCCCCAAACACCAAACTCTCATCTTTTCAAATAAGATAACTCTTTTAATGACACAATACCGTATGACTTAAATACTGTGTTGTAATTTTTCGTTTCCTTTGGTGCAAAATAAGTTCGGGTAATTAATACTGCATTATAATAACACGGAGCTGTGATAGCTCAGACAGCAAGGGCATCTATCTCCTGACTAGAAGGTCCTGGGTTCAATCTCAGGTAGGGGCAAGTGATGTATAGTAGCTTGCTTTAATTCCTTCCAGATGGCTTCCAGGTCCACTCAGTCTGCTTTCCAAATGAGTACTGTGGGTAATAGGCCAGCCGGAGTGTGATACTGACAGCATCACCTCCACTTCCAGTGTCAAGTGGTTGAGAAAAATGGTGGCACTAGCCCCCATTTCCCCATGGGCCTTTATGGCCTGAAAAGGGGACCTAACCTACCTACCAATTAAAACACACTATTAAGCCTTCAGATCTTCCCATTTACAATATGTGAGCCTCCAGTAACTAGCTCAATGCTGTCAGACCTAAGTACATATCCTGTAGTTGTAAGATATTATGTTTTAAATGGGGAAGAAAGACAGACTTCTATACAGTAAGTGACGCAACAAAAACAAACATTTTTTGTGGTACTCCTGCTGGTAATATTTCCTGTGCTTTCCATAAACTGAAGAACCAAGAAGAAAAAAAACAAAGATGGCAGTTAATGTCTAACAATCTGAGACTGTACAGTATTTGTATTCAAACAGAAGCAATAGTTTCTTTTTTTGTAAAACAGTATACAGGGTATAATGATAGCATGCAATTTTTTGTTTGCCATTCTCCTTGTAGAAGATTGTTCAAGTAAATTATGGACTAATCTTTTAGCCTTTGTAGGTTATCCTACATAACATTATTGTTACAGTTCATCTACAGTAGCAAGTCAATCTTCATATTGTTTATGCATGTATTTATATTTATCTACATTTTGGTACTTTAGTGGAGTGAAAACTCTTAAGCAATAGTCAGACACCTGCAGTTGCTGACCAGGTATTATCACTTACCTTGATATTCACATCATAGAAAGAAATACAAATAAGATTCAGGGCAGTGCAATGCTACCAATGACTTGGTAAATCACCAGTCATGAACTGTACTAAACATTCATTAGTTATTGTCAACGAATTACCGAGTAAATGACCCTCAGTAGGCAGACTTGTCAAGACTCCTTTACACAGACTCTGCACCTAAGAATACTGATGATGTCCACATAAGCTTTAATTGCATTTTTCATATCATGCCAAGTGTGATACCTCAAACAATCTAATGCTGTTCAAACTTAGAATTAAGAGGTACTGTAGTCACAGTCAAAAGTTAACATACAGTAGTCTGTTTGTATATGTTCTGATGAAACACCATATATTTACACTATATTGTATTATGTCACTGTGTATCCATTACAGATTAATTTAATCTCGAGGTTCAGTGGGAATTTCAAATTTATTTTCTTATTAATCTTAAGAGGATGTAAAATCAGGAAGTGAAAAACTACAATATCCTGTGAGTTATAACTCAAGGACTACAAGATTTCTCATATACTGTACAAAATATTTTGTAGGTAATGAAGTAGAAACAGACTTTGACATCGGAGAACATGCAAATATTCATCATAATTAAATTCTGATTCATTCATTAATAACTTTGTTAATGAAGACAGTATATTACAACAATAACATTATTCCATTATAAATAAATACTGTATGCAAAATGTATTAAGTCTTTATTTGTAGGCTGTCTTTATAACAGTATGTATATTATTACAGTTTGTGGGTCTCATGTTCTGTTTTCATGGAAATCCTGTGCCACCTGGGGCGTATGTTTTATCTTTAAACTCTCTCAGTATGGACTAGCTACCAGCCATTGTCACTGGTCTCAGTCCAGATAGGAGCTGTTTAATTCATTTTGTCAATGCCTGGGGATGTATTCCTTTGGCACAGAACTACCTTCTCTGTTTCTTTTTGTGCTGGCCTTGTGTACTAGCTCTCTTGATAATAAACACTGCTTTTAGTGCCGCAAATCTCTTAGGAAATATTTTCACAGCTTTGGAAAGCTTTTCATAAGCATCAAAAACAGATCCCAAACAAGGCACATAAAGTGAAACAAAAACATTCATTGTTAAAAAAAATAATTGTACATTGTTCAAAAATCAGGAGGTATTTTGTTTTTCTAATGTGCTTTAAAAACTCAAATAAGTATGTCTTTGGTTGATTTATAGTATGTCTATTGGTAACTATATTTTAGAACATTTGCCCTCTTTCATAATGAAAATGCTTGCTTGCCTTTTTGCATTTATCATTTATTAAATATTGGGATATGACAGAGGTACGGACAATACTAACTGGATCCCCTATAGGTCAAATGAGTTCTAAATATAAATAATTTTAAATGTTTAAATTTAAAAGTTAACACTACAAATTTCCATTGTTGCCAGATTTCCTGTAGCAGTACATTGGTTTTCTGGGACGCATTTAGAAGAATTTATAAAATGATAACGTGTCTGTAACGTCATTCTTCAGTGATGTCAAGAATATTCCTTGTAGCACTTTTGGTCTGACCTCCACTGTCAGTGAGTGAGTGCCCATGTGGAAACAAAATGGAACTCGTGCGAACTAAAACAGAATTGTTGCTAGATGTCCCATTGATGGGCCTCACTAATGACATGGTTGGTTGCAGGCAGAAGTATTTACATATTCAGAAACCTTTTCAAGCTACAATTCAAAACAAACTGTCATAAAAAAATAAACAGGGCGTTTAAATACACGTGGTGACATCACATCATAAAAAGCTTTAATTTTTTCAAGCTATTTGACCTGAAAAATATTTTACCAAACAGCTATTTAAACATGTTAATCATGGGATAGGCATTTCTTGATATTACTTTTAGGACAGGGGTGGGTAGTCCTGGTCCTAGAGGGGCTGTGTGTCTGTAGGTTTTCTCTTTTACAGCACCAGCACCTGAGGAGCTGGAAAAGGTTAAAAAATCCCAAACAAAAATAAGAGCTGAGCCACTTATAATAACTTATAATTAAGTTTACTCACAATTCTCATGCAAGAAACAGATTTATTTCTAAATGCCCTAAATTCATAATGTGTCAAGAAAATCAAAAATCAAACAGATAATAAGTACGACAAATGTAAATCAATTATGTAATTATGTAAAATTAGGTGTCAATTTTAAAATTCCATCTATGTGAAATGTAGCCAATGTTTCCTTTTTTATCCTGTACTGTACATACACCTTTTTGAAGAATCTCAGTGCAAAATATTCTCACGCTGTAGGAATGAAAATCTTTCCACTATAATACTCCTGTATGTACACCAGTCTGAAGGCAAAATAAACATGTAAATGAATAGATGGGTCATTTTGGGATATTTCACAAAAATTTAAGCTTCACTTAATGAGAAAATACTCATTAAGTGAGTATCTTTTGTTTTATAATTCTAAGTTTTAAATTCACATGTGTAGTGTCGTCCAAAGGTATTCACCCCTTCAAATAATAGTTGTAATCATATTTTCATGATTATTTTCATGTGTAATGTAGAATTGTTCAAATAAATGGTTTAAAATATAATGATCCAACAGCACATACAGATATGTTATTCTATATGTGAAGGAGGTTTGATGGCAGCACAACTTGCAAAGAAGATATATGACATGAATTGCACTGACTGGATACGTATTCAGCCCACTAAGTCAGTAGCTGGCGAAGATACTGCACAGTTATGACAAGTTTGTCTTGAATAGATAAGCTTTATGGACTGCATAATTGTAAATGTATGAACAGTAACTAATTTCTCATTTAAACATCTTTGCAAATTTTGCTAAAAAGTAACTTTCTCTTGAAATTCAATATATAGCTGAGAAAACTTAGTCAAACCACATTCATTACATACAGAGGCAATTGCACATATTTTGGACGATTATAACTGATTTACCACCCAAACTGATTTACGATTCTCATAGCATTCAACAATATTATAATTGTCTTCAAAACTCAAAAGTATTTGCATACAGTCAGCTTTATCTTAACTTGATCAGTTTGGTACCGTATATAGTGTGAAAATTAACATACAGATATAGCAACATATACAAATACTGTATATAATGCCATTTGAAATTATTATGATTGACTGCAGTAACATGTAGATTTTAAAACACTGATCAAATGTTTAGTATGAATTCAAATGACCAACAGCCAGTGTGCTTTCAAAATAATATTCCAAAATATGATACTGATATTCACCTTAGAAATGATAACTGTATCAAGGCTGAAATTCAGTGAATGGCTGTGTGAGCATTGACAGCTAAAAGAGGCAAAAGTGAAACTACTGTAAGTATTCTACTAGAGTAAATTTAAAAGCTAAACTCTTTATTTTGTATTCTGAATGCATACGTTTCGCTATCATACATTCATTTAGGTGTCATTTACACCTAATGACAACTCGTCAGTTGTCATTTTAGCTAATTGCATTAATGAAGTAAAGTCTTGGAAGTGTGAACATTTTTTGTCACTCAACTCTGATAAAACTGAGGTTCTGTTGTTTGGAGTCAGCAGTGCGGATAGGACTGCTATAACCTCTGCACTCAACTCTGAGGGATTAAAATTTTGCCTCAAAGATTTGGCACATAACTTAGGCACCATCTTAGACACAAGGCTCTCATTTAACTCTCATGTAATGCAATATTGAAGGCATTCTTCCTACAGTTAAGAAATATTGCAAAACTAAGGTATTTTCTCTCCACTCAAGACACAGAGAAACTAATACATGCTTTTGTATGCAGCAGATTAGATTACTGAATGCCCTACTACCAGGGAGCACCTATCGCACTTTCAACACCTTACAGCGAATTCAAAACACGGCAGCTAGACTTTTTACCAGGAGTAGAAAGTATGACCACATAACACCTACAGTATACTGTACTTAGCTCTCTCCATTGGCTTCCTGTTAGGTACAGGACAGACTTCAAAATTCTTTTACTTACTTATAAGGTTCTCAGAGGTCAGGCACCTGTCTATTTAATGGAACTGATTAATGTATACGATCCAAGTCGCCCACTTAGGTCACAGAACGTAGGTCTTCTTCTTATTCCACATATTAATAACAAAACAGCTGTCAGTAAAGCCTTTAGCTACAGGGCCCCTAGTTTATGGAATAGTCTGCTACCCTACGTATGGGATGGCTAGTCAATCTCAGGATTTAAATCCAGACTGAAAACCTATTACTTCCGCCTAGCCTACTCACATCTTACATTATAGCCTACTGCAACCATGGCTGCTGGTGCTGCTGGTGCTGCTGTACATGCCATTGTGTGTCTCAGTGTTGGCCTTCCAGGTAGATACATCTGTTCTGACCAAACTATCCTATTCTCCTCCCCACATGTCTGGACGGTGCCTGGGCTGGGTACCATCTGAGTTGGATGCTGCATCACTGCCATGATGCATGATGCAGATCCAAGAGGGGTGTCGCGAATACAGCTATCGTTTAGGAGGATTTGCTGGTCTACAGAGAACTGTATGGACTACTAGCACACAGAAGTACATGATGGAGGACTTAATACTCCACATTTAGTACGTTTTTTGGAATTGTATCATGTTAGCATGCCTAGAGAGGTTAGGCAGCCAGTTGACCTTGGACCCCTAGAGGTTTTTTTTCTCCTTACAGAGGAGTTTTTGGTTCCTCTTCTCCATTGTCTTCTGGCCTTTTCTCTTTCTGTACTGTAATGTCATGTACTGTCACACAGCTTTGTTAAGTGCCTTGGGACAACCTTGTTGTGAAAGGAGCTACATAAAACTAAATAAATTGAAGAACAATTTAAGTAGTGGATCGAAGATAAAACTACAAAATCTTAGGATAAGTGAATAATATTAGTATAAGTTGCTGTAATTACCTATTTTTTATAAAAATCAAAACATTTGAAATGGAACTCTTACACTGTACATTATACTTAAAGAACATTTAGGTGCTTCATTCCACTAGGAAGCAAAAAAGGGCAATTTTCAATGCAGGGGCCCATTATTTTTGCAGTTGCTAACATTTTGAAACTGCTCTTCTTGTTAATTAAAATCTCATCCTCAATTGCACAGTCTCCCTGAAGAAACACTGACAGCTGCTTAGTCTTATTGGTACTGAAACAGTGATCAGTAATATGTATTTAATGAGCATGAGCCTCTTCAATAAATGATTATGTATTATTAACTGCAGAATAACAATTTTATTCTTGAGTGGGTTAGAATATTTAAAACTTTTAATACTTTTAATACCCTTCCTTTTTATGTAAGAGCATACTTATGTAATCATATTTATAATCAAGGCATAGCTATAGCTATTGTTTAGTACAACTGAAACAATTTTAAAATATTTAATTTTTGAAAGTAAACCACTTAATTATAACTTATGAAATTTTACTTAAACTTTTTATTTATTCTGTAGAGTTCCATAAACTATGCTATCTGACCCACAGGAAATCTAATGGTTATTCTTTGAAGCTTGGTATGTCTTTTAGCTACTGCATACAGTATGCAGGCCAGTGAATAAAACTGTTTCTAGAAGATGAAACCATCTGCACATAAAAAATATATATATAAAATTGTTTTAACCTAAGAGCATAAAGGGTACATGAAAGTAGATGTTTTTCATTCAGTTCATCTAGTTGCTAGAAGTTAATTGGTATGAGGATTTCATTCAGCCATTTTTTGAAAGATGTTAGGGTATTAACTTTAAGAACATAGCTGGCCACATACAGTAACTTGTACCAGACCCCATGAGCCTTTAGGTAATAAGAATATATAAATCTTCTCCAGTTTTTCTACTGTTGGAATAGTAGCATTTAGTAAGCCAGCAACCTCTCAATAAGAGAGAAACGTCTGAAGAAAAAATGAATCAAGCATTTAATATTGCAGTATCAACATTACGAAAGTAATTAGGCAACGTCCTGAAACATTCAAAGTTTGTTTTTTAAAAAGAGATTTAGAAATCCACAGGGTTACACTTTCCAATGCTGAGTTCCCTTCAGCATTGACAAAACAAATCCCTCAAAACAGGGACTTCTCCCTTTCTACATTACTGAATTAATAGGTTAACTTGCTGTGGAACATTTAAATGAATTTAGACAATAATCTTGATATTTCAAGCAGTAGATAGATTAGGAAGACCATAAAGAAAGGAAGGCATTCAGTCCATTTGGTGGGCTGGGTTATTTAATGGCATCTCCTTATCGAAGCAAACCCTGCATATTTTATCTGCTGTATACCAGAACCGTATGGTCAACATATTATCCATTATGAATTGCAAATGAATCCAATATATTAAAGACTTTATAATTCAGTATACATAGCCAAGTAATCACAACATATTAAAAAAAAATATTATTGTATTTGTGCTGCCTCACAACACTGGGGCTCAGGGTTCAATTCCTGGGGTGCTCTCTGCTTGGAGTTTGCATATAGATTTCCTGCCGGTGCTCCAGTTGCCTCTTATGTGTCATGCCCGACATTGCTCACCTAGAGGGAGCTCCACTACTCCTCTCATTAGTCCTGTGATTGTTGCTATGTTTCCCAGGGGTACCCTGTTATGTGTAATTCTATTTAAATACTAGCTCCTCCAGTCCTCAGGGCTCAACATTAGGGTAAGGATGTTGTGAGGCCCGCCTAGCACCAACATACCCTACGTCCATCTCCTGAAGGCATAGGCCTCTTCCCCGACACCTCCCGTTTCCTGAGCCCGGGGTCTGTAGGATCTCGCCCCGTCACCCTAAGACCTCCATGTTTTGCGTATGTTCGTGTTTTCACCCTTCCCGGGGATTTTAACCTCGTCACGTCCCAGGATGGATTAGTTGTTGATGGACTCCTGGACTGTGCCCTGACCTGCCTTTGGACCTGTTCAGATTTGGATGCCATTCTTTGTCTCCCCCATTGCTATCTCCCGGACTGTCACTGTTATTTTGCACACTATTAAACCCCTGTGTGTTTTCCCATACCATGCCTGCTGTTTTCTCCAGTTCTTACTGCATCGCATAGGGTCTACTACAAGACCCAACATGGACTTCAGACCATGTCCATAACACTATGTTCCAGAGACTGGGAGCCTCATAGGTTAATTGACTTCTGTAAAAAGTGGCCTTGGTGTGAGTAGTTGTAAAATGGTTGAATGTTATGCTATACAGTAACACCAATTAAAACAAAACAGGCTAGAAATTAAAAAAAAAAACAGGAGATCATCCTGAAGCATTTTTGGTGGCATTTCTGTCTGTTTTTGTCAGTATGTCTGCCCTGTGATGGACTTCGATCAATGCTTCCTAAGATCCTAAATTGTATGATTGAATTTCAGTTATTGAAAGTATTGTGATGATTTTTACAACTTTGATATTTAAGTACTATTTTACAGACTCAATCTTTTATTTTTGTTATATTAAGTAATGTTCTAGAATAAATCAGAAACTTTTACATGTAAAGTAATTGTAATTTCTCATTATGCAAGATGTTCCTTGGAAGTTCCTTGCATTTTTCAGAATGAATTGAGTTTGAATAATGAGGCATAGGATTATTGCCCTTAAAAATGAGGTTGAGTTTGGACAGGTTAGTGGCTTTTCAGGTTTGTATGGTAATTACATTGCCAGCAGCCATATCACCCTGCAACTCAACTGGCAACCCACTGAAGCTAAGCAGGTGTGATCATGGCCAGTACCTGGATGAGTGACCTCCTGGGAAAAACTAAGGTTGCTGCTGGAAGAGGTGTTAGTGGGGCCAGCAGGGGGTGCTCACCCTGTGGCTCATGTGGGTCCTAATGCCCCAGTGTAGTGACGGGGACACTATGCTGTAAACAGGCGCTGTCCTTCGGATGAGACGTAAAACCGAGGTCCTGACTCTCTGTGGTCATTAAAAATTCCAGGGCGTTTCTCGAAAAGAGTAGGGGTGTAACCCCGGCGTCCTGGCCAAATTTCCCATCGGCCTTTATCAATTATGGCCTCCTAACAATGCCCCCCTTCATTACTCCCCACTGATAGCTGATATGTGGTGAGAATTCTGGCGTACTATGGCTGTCGTCGCATCATCCAGGTGGATGCTGCACATTGGTGGTGGTGGAGGGGAGTCCCCATTACCTGTAAAGTGCTTTGAGTGGAGTGTCCAGAAAAGCGCTATATAAGTGTAAGCAATTATTATTATTAGATTTAAGAGCTCAAGAAAAAAGTGAACACCTTTACCATTTGAATTTACATAATATCCAAAACTGTAATGCCCCACTTTGATGTGTGTAAAATGTAAGCCTACCCATTACATTGCATGTACTATATACTTTCACATATAAAAATATGTTATTATTACTATATTGTACCATAAAGGGCAGCATGAATGTGCAGTGGTTAGCATTACTGCCTTGTAGCACTGGGACCTTAGGTTCAGTTTTAGTCCTGGGGTGCTATCTGTGTGGAGTCTATTTGTTCTTCATGTGTTTGTGTGGATTTTCTCCAGGTGCTCTGCTTTCCTCCAAAACTCCAAAGACGTACTGGTAGGTTAATTGGCTTCTGAGAAAATTTACCCTGGTGTAAGTGTGTCTGAGTGTGACCTAAGATGGATTGTCATCCCATTCAGGGTCTACTGTATCATGTCTTTCACTCAATGCTTGCTGGGATAAGCTCCAGTTCCCCCACAACCCAGACTTGTATGAAGCAGTTAGAAAACAGACAGATGTATGTTGTAACATAAGACCAATTTGAGAAATTCTAGAAATGAAATAAATCCAGGAGATCATCCTGGAGCATTTGTTTGTATGCAGTATGTGGCGATTTTACTGTATGTCCATATATGATACAATTAGTAATGTTCTATTTTGTTATTACCTAGTATATCTGTGCAATATTTGTAAAAGGCAGCTTTTGCCTGCTATGCTTCATAACATTGTAATTCAGTCAAACACTGATAGACCAACATGCAGAGTTCTTAAAACACTTATGTACAAGCATGTAAATCTATGATGCAAGCATTGTGCCAAGTTGGAAACACTGTCTTGTGGGATTCTGTCATAGATCCTGGATCAACATATATACTGTATATATTCCAGGGTCTCCAAGCCCTAGATGCATTATCATGTGAGCTCATCTCACAAATGTTGCATGTTGTATGTGAGCTCATCTCACTAATGCTGAAGTCTGTTGTGTCCTGTAGTACATCAACAAAATAACAGTTACATTCTAATCTCAAAATAAAGCTATTATTACACAAGTCTGATGTGCTTTGTACTGCTGGTATGTTGTCACATCAGACTGAACCCACAGGAAGGGCAGCAAGTAAGGTCTGAAGACATGATCAATGTATTGTACCTTGCAGTCGGGTTATTATCACAAACTACTGGTGGAGTTCTGTCTAAATGACTAAACACTCCTTCTGATTGCTCACATGGCCCTTCCCAGCAATCTGGTTGTGCCGTAACATATTTCCAGGTTAGAAGGTGCAGGATGTGAACACTACAGGTAGCACCACAAAAGTTCACTGACTAGGATCACCCTCCAATATACTGTACCAATGAAATAAAGCTATTGTTCTCTTTACAAGCAGGGCATATTCCATTCTAGGTGTTCTTTCTTGATTCGCACCAGACTTCACATTCAACATGTTAAATCACAGCTTCATCACCTGTGCCAAATCAATTCTTTCACTTATGAGGCAATTTAGTACTTTTGCAACAGTAAGATCCACTCATGTATATCTTAGTAAGTCATGAATTTTCAATGAATAAAAATTATGCAAAACTTAATCGGTATCCACAATCTGAACACAGTGATGCATAAACAGACATGCATAAACAGTGCTACAGTAAGTTTATTCTGATGCTTAGAATGTACATGTAGTAATATAAATTTAAAAACTGAATCACATTGGGGGAATAAGGCAACTTGTATGAGACTTATTTCTAACACACTAAGGATTGACAATGACAATGATTACTCAATACTCAAGTAAATAGATAATCCAAGGAGTTATAATAGTAAATGGACATAGTGAAATAAATGTATAGCATTTTTAAAGGGACATAAAGTTGAAGTAACCTTGAGCTTTTGCATGCATTTTAATCAATAAGGGCTTCTCCTATTGTGGTAACCAATAGGCACAAGGCAGGGTATTCCTGAAACAGTAGCTTATCGCTGGGCACGCACAGCCACAAAAATGCACACACAAGACATTAAGAGGAAACTGGAGCATCCGGAGGAAACACAGGAAGAGCATACAAACTCCATGAAGATAGCACTCCAGTTCCAAAAGTGAAAAGTGAAATCATCCACCCATCAATTAACAGAATGGTTCCTATTCCTATGACTGTCCTTATGCCTAACTAACAATCTAGATCTAGATCTAGCAAACTAGCAAGCAAGTTTCTCACATTTGCGTAGTGTGCAAGGTGGAATTACAGCCTGGGTTGCATCTTATTAACTGCAGGTCATACATATAGAAATTAAACATGAGGAGAACGTGCAAACTCCACATACTGTATAAAGCACACCAATCTAGAAGTAACCCAGAAGCAATAAGTATATAAGCTCTACGTCTTTTTAAAAATGTCTTTTTTGACATTTTAAGCATGACTGTTTGGCTTCACCTAAGGCTGACTACCCAAAGATGGTCATTATGAGATAGCAAAAATAGCATCATTAAATTCCATTGTATAAACAGCAGGTAGAGACAGCCTAGGGCAAGAGTACTTACACAACAAGCCCATCATGTGTATAATATCTTCGAAGATGAATAAACATGAGGAGCATGAATGATCACTACATAATAGGATAATAATGATAACACATATGCAACTGTGTGAAAAGCAATAGATCTTATCATTGCAAAATTTGTCAAGGTTCTTTGCTACTTTTTTTTTCTTTCCAGTTTTAATTACTTTTTCAAAGCAGCGTTATGTATTTTTATTAGGTGTTGTTCTCATCTTGATTATATTGCATTTCAGCACTTGCTCTCAACAGAACGATGTCTAAACATCTTGCAGAGAGATTACCATTTTCCTCTGTCATGCTTTTACGCTTTGGCTGGGTATCAATTATCTTCTGCATGCAGCCTACACAGACCCAAAAAAGATAAAGCTTTGAGTCCTAATGTCCCTTAAGCACATTCTGCATCAGCACCACTGTTTATATACCCTATGTTACATAAACATTTGTCTACAAGGAATATTGCAGTGAATAAATGTGCCATGCTCCTCGGCTCTTTACACGGTATACTAACATTTTGCCAAAATCTAATTTTGGAAGCTTCAGTGACCTCTTTCAGTCACAGCCAATGTGGAATGTTTATTATGTGAATATTTCAGTTCCATAACCTTGAATGCTCTATATACTGTACTGTACAGTAGAACAGTAATATGAATTTCCACAGGTTCTTACAACTTAAACAGTACCCTGTACAAACATACAAGAGTAATGAATTAATGCCGCAGTTGCACTCTCTCCCACTACTTGTATTTTGAATGCCACTAAATCAGTGAATAACATTGGCCTTTTTATGCCATGGGAAATGAAAGGAGGGGATTTTCAGATCACTGAGTGGGTCTGTATTCTCTGTAGTTGAATAAGCATTAACAATTAAGCACTAAAATTATTCTGTATGGTTTACATGTATCAGAGAAGATTACAGGAAAATATTAATCAAAGCCCTAGATCCCTATCAGGGTAATGGCACCAATACCAAAATGTGGAAAGTTTCAGGACACTGGATGTGTACTGTAGTTAGTGTGAATCATATTATCTGGACCTCATAATTCTGAAAATGCTGTAAGTATGTGATTATTTTCAAGTTGTAGGGAAAAATGAAATTGAGTCTGACCTCCCCCAGGAAACAAACAAGAAAAAACTGATCTATGATAGTTGCCCATTCATTTTACTTGTATTAAAACAGTGGCATTCAATTGAAATTGGTGCTCATCTGGACTCTTGTTAGTATATTATTTCCAATTGCCTTTTGCCTGATGCTTCTCAAATCAAAGAATCTCAAAACACATTACACATAGGAGGGGACTTAATTCATCAACCACTGGAGCTCAGTAGCCACCTGAGTGATGAGGGGCAACCATTGCGCTCTGGTACGTAGTAGATCAGGTAAACATTGCTTCATCAAATAGGGGTAACTTTATATAGGTCAGACTGTATAAGCCCAGAGTTCCCTCATTTTTACAATGGCATACTGTACATCCTCTTGCAGAGCAGTCTCCCTGGTCACAATATTCTGGTACTGGTTTGTAAATTCTGCTCCAGAAATAACCACATATTAGTTCACCACACCAAAACCACTAACCACACCTTTAGCTTTTACGTTAACAAGGCCAAACCTTACAAAATGTAGCTCCCAAGATCTGACAAAATCAGCTAATTTGTAGATGTATATTTATATGTTCTTGTGCTTCTTCTTTTCTCCTGTTAGATAATTTTTTCACATTGTCTATGTTAAAATAACTCCTCACACAAGATATTAGTACAAAAAGATGTGTTACTGCTTTTTGAATTAACACAAATGTTTGTTCCTAGATAAACCTTTGTGCAAAATGAGCAGGATACAAACCTGATTTTGTAAAATGTCAAATGCAGAAATAAACTCAAAAAGTAAAATAACAATATTTGTATTAAAATGGCATACAGTAAAGCTGATGCTCTAAAGCAATTCCATACCCAGCTTTGTGTTTATGCTGTATGGTAATGTGTTACCCATTGAACCAAGAGCTAGAGTCATCTGTCTAAAATGTGTTCTTCTTAAATATTCATAGGAGATGAGGTGGTAACTACTAATTCCTTAAGGTGCGTGAAACAAAAATGTAGATAAACTCAGTATCCAAATTGAAAGGTTCAAGCCCTCCATTAGTTCATTCTTAAGGGTACAGAATATTTGCTTTCTACAGCACAGATGAAAAGGGAGGGAAATAATGTTTTATATCACAAAATTAAAAACATGGATATCGTATATTATAGAACAAATAGCTTCAAACAGATGAAGAATTAGAAGTTAAAATGATATTCATAATAGTTCCTTAAAGTTAAATACATTTTAATGTGCAGTGACTTGCGTCTTGTTAAAACAAGACTTCACAATAAGACAGAAGATTATGTAGGAGAACTGACTTGTCAAATCTCTGCCCACATGTATGCATTACAGTAGAAAGAAAAAAATTGAAAGAATAAGTTGTAGTCTATTCTCCAATTACTGTTTTCTATACCTAAAGCACTTAGAGAGTACAAACATGACAGACCTATTGCACTAGACATTCATAGGGAAATCTTTAATATGAATTTACTTGACAAATAATTTTGTATTAATTTAAGTGCATATGTACAGTATGTGAAAAAGCAATAGAAATATCCAGTACTGTACATTGGTTCAAGCTTCAGCCTGCCTAAGTATTGACAACAACAACCCAAATTAACAGAATTCTTCATAGTGCAATTAGCCAGTTTCATACCTACTGCAGTAATGTTCCATATACTGTAGCTCTCCTCTATCTTGATAGAAATTGGCATGTAAAATTTAGCTTTGCATCAGAAAAAAAAATGTTGTATTATTCTGTTTACTTACAGTATGACAGAGATGCTCCATAAAACCGACTCTAAAAACAACATATCCAGTCTTCAGCACACCTCTGATTTACTGAAGCAAAGTTCAAATGAATTAAATGGAGTTTTCTCTTACTGGCAAACTATTAATAAGTAATTAAAAGGAAACGTTCTTTACAAAAAGAGGAAAACAGCACACATTGTTTCAAGGGTATTACAAGGAAGCACATGTTGCCTAGACCTGAAAATGTGCTTTTGGTGTTTGGTCTCTCATCTTCCTGTGTAAGCAAGTATTTTGCTCTGATTAGCATTATTAGAGTCCTTGGAATCCAAAGAATGGCAGTAGAGATGTTCAGTCACCTGAAGAAGGCTCCACACCTGAAATGTGTTTCTTTTTTTCAGTTTTCAGCATGAAATAAACTTTTAGATGTTCAGTCGTGTTCCCTATGCTCTTATTTATTCATACAGTATGTATACTTAGGTTTTCAGTACCAATGGATTTGCAGTTTGATGTGACTTCTAAAAGTGTTAAACATTATGGGAATTACAATATTGAGAATGGTTTTCAATGCATATAATTTATATGGTATATAAATGCAAGCTTTCAGAACACCAGTTTTATCACCCACAACCCCCCTGTCCTCAGTCTTAAATCCATTTTTTATCTATCTGCTTTACATTCCATATAAGACATTCACATGTCCTAGATTTTCAAATAAATTAGGACAAGAGTGTTTCATATGCAATGCAAGGCACTGCAGATTTTAAAATAAATGACCAGGTACTGATGAAATGAGACAGCATAAAATAAAATGAAAGTGTCAGACATAAAAACCAAGTGTGGCATGGTGGTGCAGTGGTTAGAACTGGTGCCTTCCAGAGAGCTGAGACACTGAGCCCAGTTCCTGGGGTGCTATTTGTGTGGAATTTGCAGGTTTTGTTGGTTTTCTCTGGGTGCTCTGATTTCCTCCCACAGTGCACAATTATATTGGTAGGTTAAATGGCTTGTGAGAAAAATTGACCTTTGTGTGAGTGTGTGTATTTGTGTCTGTGTGTGCCCTGTGATGGACTGGTGTGCTCTCCTGGGTGTATCCTGCTGTGCTTTCATTCATTTCTGGGAAAGGCTCTGACTGCCCTGTAATCCTGCATTAGATAAAGCAATTAGAAAATGGATGGATGGGTAAAAAAAAAGAGAATAGGTATACTCGGTCATGTGCGACTGAATTGTGCATAGTACTGAATCATTATAACATCCAATATTTATCATTGCCTCTTTTTTCACAAATATAATGAGATTATTTATGCGGTGACTAAAAGACAAAAAAACAAATGGGTCCATTGCAAATAATATGGACAAGACTGAGAAGTCAATACTGCTATTCTCATCTTAATTCTCGTTCTCAAAAATGTTAGAGAAATTGATTCATTTTGTTACTTAATTATACCTCCACTCCAAAAAAAGAGGTTTAACATTAGGAAATGTTAACAACATACAGTACAATGTCCACTAACACATTACTAAATTAACCCCAATGAAGAGTCCATAAATTACTAATCAATACAAGTTAACATTATGATAATAATTATGAATGCAATGGCACTATTACTGTTTAGGAATGTGACTTGGCCCCATTACGCAGTGAATATTTTAAGACAGGACAAATTTTGAAATGTGAATTGAAATTAAAAGGAGTTATCACATTCACTGCTTAATTACTATCTGGCTGAGCAAAGAAATTTAATCATAAATGTTGAATAGAATGGCAAATTCTAATTTAATTTCATTTGTTTTTACAATATTGTGTCTTGAAGCTGATAGACTTCTTGATAAAAAAGACAGACCCATCTTCGCCCTAGTTAAACAGATGATAGTGATGTTTATGATAGGAAAAATATTTCATACATAAAGAAAATGCTAATAATAAAAATTATTAACTTAAAGCGTGAAAACAGATAAAAGTTAAACATCCAAAGCCTGCCGTATTAAATGTCAAAGTTCGCTTGAAATGCTGCTTTCCATCATAATAATTCTGAAATTATTACCCTGGATCAAAAATAGAAAAATCCAGCCTTTGTTATAACATTAACTTGAGTATTTAGTGAAATTAGTCACACAACAAATCAGATAAATCCATTCTAATTTCATGAGCCTTTGATAAACTGTCCTGATCTGTCCTGTAATTAGCTGCTTATAGTGTGGATGTCCATAATTGCCAAGACAAGAGGAGTAGATTTTGATCAAAAATAAGTTTTTGGGACTCTTATTATCTTATTGATAAGCGCTGAATAGGATGTGGAATATTGAAGAAAATTCTTATTTGGTCAGTAAGGGATCAATGAATCATTAGACTGCTGGTCATCTGTTCTTTAAACTGAGAGAAACTATACCTTGGGTAGTCTTACTAAAAACATTTGAGAAATCACTTTGTTCAATACAGGGTCACGAGGGACCTGAAGCCTCTCCCGGCAATCAAAAGGCACATGACAGGAAATATCCTCGACAGGATGCCAGTCCGTTGTATCTCACACACACACTCGCATCAGAAGCCAAATAGCCTAACAGTAGCAGCAGAGCACCTGGAGAAAACCTACTGTATGTAAACAGAGGGAGAATATACTGTACAAACTCCATGCAGATAGCAGACAATTGGCCCTGGTGTGATTGTGTGCATGGTTGTGTCTCTATAGGATAAAGTAGTGAGAAAATGGATGGATGGTATGGAATAAGAGAAGAATTAAATGGTCAAATATTTTGTTATCAAAAAGACTTTTGATAGGTTTATGATGTATGTCTTAATGCATATTCTTCATCTGTTGCAGCACACAATTTTTGTATTCAAGTTAAATACGTGCCTGACAGTGATTAGTACATTTAAATTTGTATTCTGGTTCTTGTAAAAATCACTATATTTTCCTTAAAGAAAAAAAGTGTTAAGTGATTACTGACTGGTTTCTCAGTGTATAGCAGGGAGAGCAAAACTGTTTTCAGTTACATGTACAATTGGTCATGCATCAGCCTCACATTTTCCCCTATCTTTACTGCTAGATGATTTGCTGCTTTGCTAACATTGTGCAGTTAACTAGAAGCACATTAAGCTCATTAGGAGGAAAGGATTAGTGACCACCACAATTCAAGACACAGTAAAATTCAAAGATTTGCTTAATACTCTTGGGTATAAAGAAACTAATGATGTGTATCCCCCTTCGAAGAATAAAATGGACTTTGATGGGGGTGTTTGTCCTAACTTAGCATTCCCCTGCCCCTGGTTACAACCACATACAGTATCACTACAGAACAATGAAAAAAGAAAATGAAAGCAGAAAGAGGGAGCCTGTGTGGCCTGTTATTTATTAAGGATGGTTCATTCCTTGTTCAAGCTCTGTAGCTCTGGCTCTGCAATTGTATGAATCCACTCATGTGGATAAGATTTAATACTTAGGAAAGTTTTGTGACTGTATGCACAAATTAGGTAAAGCTAAAATTGCTTGGAAGGTGGTACTGTATAAACTCTTGTGAGAAGAATCTTCTTTTGCATTTTCCTTTTTCAAAGGTTAATATTTTTCCCAAAAATGATTCCATATACTTATGATCCTTAGTCCCATTTCCAGCTGACCCTGTAGTTTTAGCCACCAGTGTGCATGTAATGTATCTTTCCTCATCTGACAGAAAAGTCTTTAGCTGAGCATATTTAAATCTCATGTTCTGATACAACATTACCGATAACTATAATGGTGCACAAGGCAATGATTCCAGCTGGTCTGTAGTTCAAGGACCTCAACATCTGTCATTAACACTTAATTAGCACCACAGAAGACCTGCTTCTAGGCTCAACATCCTGCAGTGTCTGCCATTTTAAAGATTACCTCTGATGCCGCCTTGGCACTGAACATTAATCAAGTCTCTGGCTCTGTGTTTAATCGATCTCTCTGAGGCATTTGATTTCCAAAGTAAACAAAGCAAACTTTTCTTCAGACAAAGTTTAGTCTTTCAAAGGGTGATTTAAAGATGTTTTTGAAGAGATAATTGTCTCTTCATTGAAACACATAAAAGATTTTGACACATATCTTCCCAAAAGAATAGTAATTAAAGAAAGATCCTTGAGCTACAGAATAATTAGGTTGGACATTTAGGGGGAGGTGCTGGGTGAATTGAATTGAGACTGCAACACTGCCACATTACAGCTAAAATGGTCATGAAATTGTCAAACCTGCAAACATGAGCAGCTGCACAAAATGTGGCATCTCAAGAATAGTTTTCACCTGCCTTTTTATGCCTGCTATCACATTAACACTCTGTCATTAAATATTTGTGATTTCTATAGTATGTAAATCAGTATTAAAGAGTGAAAATCGACAATGGACTGGAAGAAAAGGAAGCACAAACATGAAAATGAGAAATGATAAAGTTTTTCACTTAAGCTGGTGCAAACCCTCCAAAACATTTTTAGTAATATAATTTAGTAATATTACCTCTTGGGAAAAACTAATACTAATGTTGCTAATGGAAGAGGTTTTAGTGGGGCCAGCAGGGGGTGCTCACCCTGGGGTCTATGTGGGTCCTAATACCCCAGTATAGTGACGGGGACACTATACTGTAAAAAGTTGCCATCCTTCAGATAAGCCATAAAACTGAGGTTACATATTGGACAAACCAAGCACGATTTCTCTATATTTTATTTCTCCATTAATTTCTCCATTTCTCTTCTTCCTGTGACACAAAAGTGTTACAAAGCCCTGACTTGCAATTTCATACAAATGTATCTCTGGCTATATCCATGTAAAAGCTGACACTTCAATATCCAAGCATTAACTACTGTATGAAGGCTACTAGTTAAGAATAAAGGGAATGAGCTGTTACCTGTTCATATTGTAACCACGCTCCACATCTGGCCTCATTGTGAGACTCCAATGGAAAAGGCCTTGAGCTCCATGGAAACAGATTGAAAATGTTGACTTTTGTTTGGACTAGTCTGTCTGAATGTTACACTGATGACTGATGCAACAATGTGTATTGCTGATAGGCTACTTTCCCCAGAGACTCAATGATTGTGACAATAGAGTAATTTGTTTCTATTTAAGTAAAACATTGTTTTGTATGTCTTTTGTTCATGGAAAGGCTGTGCTAATCTGCTCTGTAGGAACCAGTTAAATTATGCACAATATTATCAATTATTTTGCACAAATGCAACACTGTTTGCATTTAAAGTCTGTATAAGATATGTTAATTGCAAAAACTGGTTTTCTGTAAGAGATCTCCAGAAAAAAAGATAAAAAATAAGCACTTGTGACAAAATGCTTCTTCCTATCAAAATATTTATCTTATGTAATTTTTACACTTATTACTATACACTTGCCATTGCATAGTAAAGAAAAATGAAAATCAGCTGGAGGAGAAAAGTTTTTTATTGATGTAAATTTATTAATTAAACAGTACACCAACAAATATTAAAAATAAGAGAATAAACATAAAATTAAAGCTTAAAAGATAGGGTGGTTTTAGAAAATAACATCCCTTTGGGTTCTAAATGCATCTATAAGTATAGGACGAAGCCTGACTCTTTGAAAAAGCCAAAAAAACATCAGATTTTACCTAGACCTTTTCATTCCCTAATGAGTCAAAACTAAATACATTCTAAGAAAAGATACAGATTCAGTGGAAACAATGGATTTTAAAGACAAAGGCAAATACCAACAACCTATCCATTAAAATTGCCTTATTGTGTGCATTATTTGGTGGTAACTTTTCATCGTATTGCTTATCGCCATTTTGCAGCACTTCCTATTTCGTTGTCCCATTGTCATACTGCAATTCCTCCAACTTCCCTTTTGCAGATGCTTAATCACCACAGCCAATGTCTGTTTCTTTTGTGAGCTCCTCTTTGCTTATTGTCTCTGTCTAGCATTGTTCCAAATTGGGTGTCAATGTTTATGGAAAAACAAGGCTTGAGTAATTACCCACAACCCTAATGTGTTGTAAAATTGTAAATGTAGAGTCACAGCCCTGTTGTCTGTTTGAGTGTTGTCACCTTAACACTACTTTCATTGTAATGTACAATAGAAAATTTACTTTCATCACAGGTTATGAGTTTTTTGGTTCCAAGTGCCAAATTGTGTTTTCCAGTTCTGTGGTGCAAAGTGTCATGTAGTATGGAAAATTGGTCTGGTACAGTATAACAGTCTTTCTGTGCAACACAAGTCAAGATGTCCAGACTCTTAAAGATGTGTTTTTAAATTAGTGGGAAAGCCACTTAAGCAGAGCTTTTAAACCCCTTACATTAAGAGTGTGTTGAGACTAGCTGTTAGGATCTGCTCTGATTCCTTGCTTGTTCAGCATGACAAACACAAACTGATGCCTTAAAACAGAGGTTTTAGAGTCTGTTTTAGAGAAATTCCTTAATTAGGCATTCAATAAAATTACTCAATAAATGAATTCGTAATAAATAAATATTGGTCTATTGGAAAGCGTAATGAATGTTTTACGTGCAAAAATGAATCCGTATTGTGCAATTATAGGAGCTTAGGCTAATTGTGATGGAAGTACTGTAACCTTATAGGTTCTGTTAATCTACAGTATGTGGATTCCTGTAGGAGTGTTGCCTATTTTTTGGAAGTGTGTGTAAACATACAGTACGTGGATGAAAAATAAATTGCATCAGACAATAAAATATTATTGTATCAAATAATATTCATACTTAATTGAGATTATATTTTCAATGTTTCTATGACTGTAGAAGAAAGAGTATGAAAGTATGAAAATGTTTGTTATTTTGACACATTGACCAATTAATTGTTACCAAAGATCTCATCGGTAACTTGAACTCTCTGTCATGAGGTGTTCAAGGTACTACAAGAGAGCTATGTTACACCTGGACGAGCCAGGGCTTGCAGCCCTCAGTCTCCAAGCAAGTACAGGAAGATGCTGAAGTTCATTTTCTTTATTCTCTGTATTTTCATTTACTTAAAAAAAGCTAACAAGAATGGGACAGTCTTTTTATTTTATTTTTCCTTAATTTCTATAGTCTATGAGGCAGTTGTCACAGGCAACTGCCCCCACATAATGATGATGTCACACCCGCTGCTATTCGGAATCCTCCACACAAACAGCCTTGCCCCAATCAAACACCAGCTGGAGGCAATCCCCGCAAACGCCGCCGATCAGACCCGTTAACCCATTCAGGACAGCTCACTGGTTACCACACCCTCCACATCCAGACATATTTAAACTCTCTCCCATTCTCATCTCATTGCTTGGTATTGGTAGCTCCTTAGGAATGCCTTGTCTCGCATTTTTCTATCTCTTATATTACTAGTGGCCTTGAATTCGGAACTCGTTCTTAACTTAGTTTCTCGTCCTGCGATTTGGCTTTGGTACTACCGAAGTACTGTACTGCACTTGTTCAGCTATCTCCATCAGCCTGCACAGCACTTTCTCTGTTAGACTGACTTTGTGTGCTCGCACAGTATATCCTTCATCTCTTGACACTCCTTTCGCCTTCACTGGGACCAAGTATTTGAATTTCTCAGCCTGTCCTAAATGCGCGGTTCCTTTCATTTAATCACTGCGTCACAACAGGTTATATTTTCTTTCTAGTGCTTTTTGAATATATTGATTTTTCCTCATGTTTCATAGAATCCATTGAGTCCTTTTCATTTTCACTGTAAAGTAGTCTGTCTTTTTTGGCATCATCGCACACTATGTGCAATTTTTTTCCATTGAAATGTTTGCATGGGGCATTCTAGATGGCTATTCAGGTTTGTCTGATGGAAAAATAATTCCTTTGCACAGAAAATGACCTCTTTTCCATTTGCAAACATGGCTGTTTTGTTTCTGCAATCACAAAAAGAACAAAGCCGTATTAATCTCCAACATTAATTCTGAAGGGGAATTGGCAAAGGAAAATACATTGAAGCAGCCAAGCAACGCCTCCCTGTCTGCCACCTTTACTTTCCCATGGCATTATAATTAGAACTTGAGAAGAGGAAGCATTTACATTTTCTGGGCCTTGTATAGGAATTTTTTTATTGATTTCGTTAAAGTGTAGGATAACTGTGCTGGGAAACTGAGGATACTTTAGCTTTATTTCAAGGTCAAGCTCAGAAGAGAAGACTGTATTAACACTCTACTGTCCTGTCACTTGGCAGACAAGAGATGCCAAACAGATTAATATGCCTTGTCAATTTTTTTCCTTCACAAACCTTTGAAAATCAGGATGAATTCTTCAATGCACGTAGCTACCCTGTGAGAAGGTAAGACTCTGTTGCAAAAGGGGAAAAAATACTAAGACAAAGACAGATTAGATCCTAAAACGCAGCAGTTTTTCACATTCCAAAAAGGGAAAGGCTTGCAATCTGTTTTAAGGTATCCATTGCCCATGACATTGCACAGAGCATAAATCTATTCCTTTAACATTGGTGCTCAACCAGCCAGTTAAATTCAGCATTACTAGTTAACAGATTGCCAAATGGAAAATGGTTTGTCACAGACCAATGTTTGTATATCTAACTCTGTGCCAACAAACTAGCCTCTTAGCTTCACTTCATTTCTAGAAATTAGTATTCTGTCCCACAGACTTTAACTGTTGTTGCAAAAGATGTTGCATTTGGTGGACAGGATTAACATATATCAAGCCCTGCGTTTATTTCATGTTGCTTTTTATTTTTTTCTTCAAAGTAGACTACTTGTGAATAGATGGAGCAATTCTGAAAGCTGTTTTGAACCAGCGCACAGTTTGTGCTGTATTGCTCTCTTTGCTGAATACCTTTTGAAAACAAAAATCAATAACTGCTCTTTTTCCTTGAAAATTGTAAATCCCTGGCTTTCTTCTACAAAAGCCAGTAGGTGAGTTTGCTGCTGCAGTGGGCATTCCAAATGAAGGGTGAGCATGTCAGTAAATTGAACCTTGGCCGGAAAGCATCTCTTGTTTTGCATCTGTGTTAAAGACTTGTGTTGAATACAATACTAATGTCACTAAACTGACTGTATATTATCATAAAACTGGGCCAATTACCACAAGAAGGGCTAGTAAGCATTTATAAATGTTCAGTTTCTCTTACCTTTTCCACCATGTTTGCTATTATACAGTATGTTAATAGTTCCGTATAGTACTGACTGCAAATGAGGTGGACTTAACATACTGTTACGTCCGTGTGTGTCTGTATGTTTTGTTTTTTTTCCACTTCCTGTATTCAGCCCCCCCCCCCCCCCATTGATTCATCATTACACCATTGTTGTCGTATTACATCATCATCAATCAGCTTCTCGACCAATCAGAACTCAACTTATTCAGTATTTAACTTGGAGGTTTTCCAAATGAAGGGGCCTTTCACTTGACTTCAGTTCTGCTCGGCTCAGCTTCGGCTTTGTTTCGCTTTCGTTTCGCATTCGTAGCTCACTCGTGTATTTGTGTGAACTTTTGTGTAAAAGGCTAGTTAAGGTTATTGGGCACATTATGTGAAGGTTAGGCTAGGGCGTTAGAAGATGCAGACGACCGAGTGTTTTGGATTTTATTGTGGTAGTTAGGTAAGCTTCCCCTCACTTTATTAGCCAGCTCCATTTTGTTTGTTATTTTCTTTCCTTTGGCACCGCTCAAGTTCCTTTCCCTGTGTCTTATTGTGTCTTGTTTATGTACCAGTCATTTATTCACTTTTTAAAAATAAATCACTTTTGCACCAAACTTCTTGTCCCGCTTCCTAAGTCCCTCACCAGAAACGCACATGCATCCAAATCCATCCTAAATGTTACACCCCTTTACCCCTAGAAACCTGGGGTCATAACACATACAGATGATACTGTCACGATCGCTAACCCCTCCTCTTAAGGGCGCTCCAGCCCTTCCCTCTTTTCTCCTATTACCTGCACCTGTTCCCTATTTCTGTTCACCCTTAAAAGCCAGACACAGACTCCACTCCTGGTTCCTCATTGAATTCCGCTTTGTGAGAGCCCGGGGTCCTGCTGTGTCTGGCTCCATTATGTTTTTTACCTTCTGTTCCTGATTCCCCTCCCTTCGCTGGTCCCAACCTGGTTCATGGTTTTAATCCCCTGGATGGATCTCCTGGCCTTGGACTTTGCTTTTGTCTTGGATTACCCGTTTGGATTTTCTCTTGGAACGTTCACCCCGGACTCACTCCCCCTGGACACCTGCACCCATTCGACACGCCTCCTGTCTCCATACCCTCTCCTGCATGACTTTTTCCCCAGTGTTTCCTCACAATTCCGGATCGTGTCCTCTGCATAGGGCCCGGAAAGAACTGTTTGTGACAGATACAAAGTTTGTCTCTAAAAAAAGACACAGAACCAGTCCACATCAGTAGTGGATGATGATATTCTTTTTTTAATATTTCTACGGTTGAGAAAACTTTATGGGTGTGACAGAGGAGTCTGTCACGGGGTACAGATAGCACAGAAAATACAACATTAATACAACTTCCATTGAGCGGTTGCTAGATAAGTTCCTGAGGGTGCACACTCAGGGCTTGACTAGTAACTGCTATTACTTAATTTCATATACATTCATGTACATAAACATACCTAATTTCACATACATTCAAATACTTAAACACAGGTATGAGTGAGTATTGTGGTGTGAATGGATAGTGCTCTCAAAATGGATGTTACTCACTGTTTGTTTGGTGTCAGAACTTCTGGGGTGAGTCAGCCTATGGTGGCCTCCAAAGGCCAAACCTAACCCCAGTTCTCAAGGGTTATTTATGGAAAGGGGAAAAACCACTTTGAATTAGATAAATGGTTTGTTTCAGAGGGAGAGGGGTTTACAAGCTATTTAAGCTGGGTCCTCAGCCTAAGAGCTTGGTTGGTAGGTAGGTAGGTAGGTAGGTAGGTAGGTAGGTAGGGTAGGGTAGGGTAGGGTCGGGTAGGGTCGGGTCGGGTCGGTAGGGTTGGTCGGTCGGTCATAGATAGATGGTAGAGGATTTACCTTTATTTGAATAATTAGTTTTTGTTTCTTTTTTTTTGGGGGGGGGGTGTTTTTTGGTGAGGGGGAATGGGAGCACTGTAAATAGACTGCACTTGTTTGCTTGGGTGCTTTTGCGGCAGAGCCAGTTTGAGATAAAACTGACCTACTTTGGCCTTGCTCACGCCATTGTGTGACAATGGGTATGGAAGAAAAGAAGGAAAAATAGGAGATTTTAATACTGTTTGGCTTGTTAACTACAGTCTGTTTATTTAAAACTATGGAAATGAAAAAAAAACATGAAATGCAAGTGATCTCCCATCTTTTTTGCAACACTAAAAAATACCAGAAAACAGCACTTGTTTACAGACTGTAAAAGTACAGACAAGTGATGCCTTTGTAGAGAATGAGTGAAGGACTTACATTAGCAAAAATTGGTCCCAATGATTATGTTTAATTTCAACTTTTTGTTTTGATTACGTTTCCTCAGCAAAAGGTTTTTTGGATAGCAACAAATGCAATCACTTTGTACTATTTCAATAAACAAGTATTTTCACTGTTTCAATAAACAGTGTAAAAGGAACTCTTAAAGTGGAAAATGAGTTACCCTGATGTATTTGAACAGGACAAGAATCACTGACATTGCCTGTGTAACGAATACGCCCCTGCGTATAACAGGGATCTCAGCCGCCTGGGCTGAGGGAGTTCTCCTTTAGCTTAGCTGGCAAGTTTCCTGTTGCGTGACGCCAGAGACCCAGGTTCATACCCAGGCAGTGAGGGATGAACTGACAGGGCAAGAGCGACAAGGGGAGAAACCCCAAGAACCGTTACACCTGCTTCATCACAAGGCCATGGAAGTGCACTAGTTGCCTGTAGTAATCACAATTACAGTATTGGTTTAACAGTTTCAGGCCTTGTGCAAACACATCAAGGTTTGTGGCATATTTTGCTTTTGAATGTGAAAGACATAACACCAGCTAAAGTTGATCAACTCACAGAAGTATATACAGTAAATGCCATGTGTGTGGCACAATTCCTTCACTAATGGCAGGAAGGACATCCAGTTTGAACAGTGACCTGGGCCTTTAAACGTGTATTGTACTTTACAGATGGACATGTTTGTTGAATTGAAGGCAGAATTAGAGAAGGCAAATGCATGAAACTTGTCATTGCCAGCAAGAATATTTTCCTGATTACCATGCACAGTGTCATCCATGGGCAGCTGGGGTACACAAACTATATTCCTGCTGAGTGCCAAAGCAATTCAATGATGTTCACAAGTCTACCCAGATGAGGGTGTCTCTGCTGCATTTAGAACTTGACATCTTTCTTCACTATAATACCAAGTCACAGTCTGAATGACAACAACTGTAAGCATTGGCAGTCTCTCACAACAGTATTCAGATTATTTCTGTTATGAATCTGATCCTATTGTATTGAAACGGATGCATATTCAAATACATTTTAAAATAAATATTTTATTCAAAAAATTAAATATATTGATTGCATAGGTATTAAGAATTTAATATTCGATGGAAGCAGCTTTGGCAGCAATTACTGCCACAAGTCTTTTTGGGTATGTCTCTACCATTTTTCTAACTTGTTAGCTATTTCTCTAGGCATATTTACTAAAGCTTTCCCATGTTTGGGATTGCTTAATGACAGCAGAATTTAAGTCTTTGGACAGATTCTCATTATGAGCCAAGTATGGACTTTAACTGGGCCTCTCATGCATGTCCATTTTGTTATTCTTAAGCCACTCCAGTGATGCTTTGTTCTTGTGCTTTCCATCATTGTCTTGCTTGAATGTAAATTTATGTAGCAATTTTAGTTCTGAAGCAAATCTTCCTGTAAGATTTGCCAGTATTTTGCTCAATCTATTGTATATTCCCATCAGTCTAGACAAGCTTTCCAGTCCCTGCTAAAAAGAAGTAAAACTATGCCATAATACTGCCATCACCATGATTGACAGCAGGAATGGTGTTGACAGAGTAATACACTATGATGAGTTTCGTTGTTTTTGCATCAGATATAATGCTTTGCATTTAAACTAAAAAGGTTCAGTTTTGTTTTGTCTGACTACAAAACCTTTTGCCACATTTTTTCAGTCTCATACTTTGTTGTAAACTGTACCGGGGGTTTGAGATATTATCTTTTCCTGTTCTATACAAGCCACTTTGAGGTATAACCAGGATATTGTTGAGAAAGATGTTGTGGAAAAGAGATGTGTATGATTGTCAGTTGGTTTTATACTGTAAATATCATAATTCATATTATTTGTCCCCTAACCTTGTTTGTCAGCTGTCACCTGGACCCTGGGATTTGGGACAGTCTGTTTACTAAAAACTCAGGACTACAACTCAGTGGACATGTTTTTTTTATTGAAATTGTATTTGACTGAACAATGTTATATTGCATTATACCATGCTGTCCCTGTTATGTTTCTGTATCTATACCTGTGTTCTGCCCTCATTTTTCTCTGTGTTTAGGCTAATGCGCATGGGGCTTGTTACATCATCTCAATTTTACATGTGTAATTTTTGTGTGACAAAAACATATACTGTACATGCACTCTCTATTGCTCCTTGCAGAGTCCAGTAATTTCATAAGGAAGTGGTCTCTTCATTTTGGATTTAGAATAAATTAGATTTCCTATAACATACAATACATTTCCAATAAAAATGGGTATTTCCAATAACATTTTCAAATGGACATTGCTGCTTATACAACTGTAATACCATTTGTTCTTGTGGATCTTTAATTTTCACTTTGTTTTTTTTAGACATTGGGCTGTGCTAAACTAATAGAAGCTGCACAGCAAAGTAATATATTCCTTAACAAGGTTTCCTTTCAAATTACTTGGTGATTTCAAAGGGGACCATTACTGTGGCACATATATATATATTATATATATATAATAATAATGACATTTCAGGTTCATAAACATGTTTTTTTTTTTTACTTTCTTCATTCACTGTGTTTTAAAAAATACAGTATACATGATAGAAATATTATATTCAAACTCATGAGAATATCAATCCAGTATGTTTTGAATATTTGGGCAAATCTGTGCTCCTTGTCTATCAACTGAATCATTCATTGTCTAATTTGAACACCTAAATCAGCCTCAAATATACTCCCAGTATTTTATACACATTTATTTTTTGGTACAGGATATCAGATGTACAATTTTGCGTCATCAGTCTTACATACTGCTTCTGCTAGAATGTGGAAGTCTGCCAGCAATGGAATAGCCTTTACTAGTGAAATCAGATTTCCAAAATTTTGTGTGATATTGCTTTTTTAGCAACTATGGCACACTACAATGGTATCACTGCACATAACTTTATAAGTTTTTAATTGACTGTGGCAGATTTCAGTTTCAATTTTACTTGCATGACAGCCTCTAACAATATACAGTATTATCATATGTCTGTAGTAAGATGTGTATCACTTTTACTTATTAAGATAGAATACTGTTATATAATTTTTATATTTAATTCTGAGTTTTGTTCATATTTTATTTATGATACAGCAAGAAGTGATTTAGTCAAAACATGGACTCTGCCTGCCAACACTTGTCTCTTTCTGAAAGAAAACCAGTAAAATTAGGCTTTTAGGACTCTTGTGACTAATTTTAGGACTTTAGGACAAACTGTGAGAGTTTGTTGTCAAGGTTGATACATAAATCTTAAATTGCTGTTATGTATCAAAGACAAGAAATCAAGGCCATGAGCATTAATAAATATTAATAAAATTAATGGCACACTACAATGGTATCAATACACATACCTCTATAATTCTTGAATGATTGTGGCACATTTCAGCTTCAATTTTATTTGCATGACAGCCTCTAATAATGTAGTATTAACTGATATTAAATGACAAAGTATTATCATTTGTCTGTACTATGATGTCCAAAGCAAAGCCTGTAAAATGAAAAAACCTTTAACAGTTCATTCCAATACTACAATGGAAAGTCTTGAGGACAAACAAGCAACCACCATAAGTTCAATTGTTATGAGAAAAATGGTAAATAATGAAGTTCGTTAAATAATTACTATCCAGTATGATCGTTCATTTATTTGTTATGCGATTTTCACATAACATTACATTAGCAATGTTTAATTTCAACTTTTTGTTTTGATTACCTCTCCTCAGCAAAAGGTTTTTTTTGGATAGCAACAAACGCAATCACTTGCAATCACAGCATGAGATATATGAAAACATTTTTAGGATTGAATAACAAATAAAATCTGTACCTTTTAACATAACTGCTAAAAAAATAAAATGTAATCTTAAATGTTTAGTATTTTACATTTTAAAGCATTAAATGTTAGTTGCCAGCTTTTTTTATATTGCTACTGTATTTGTTATTCGGGTTTTTTGTTATATTACTGGAAACACTACAGGTGACCTAATATTAATGCTTTTGACAGCAGTCTTTTCACCACCTGTAAAAGATCTCCTTCATTTTACACCTAAAACAAAAAGGGAGACAATCAGGTGCTGACACCTATTTGTCACAATCCTTTTAGCTTTGTCAGATGGCCGATGCCATTATTTTAATTACATTTCTTTCTGGTGCTTTTAACCAGAGTTATAAAATGAAGTTCCAACAGCTGCTGTGTTAGAAGTAATAAATCATTGTGGGAAAAAGGAGGAAAAAAAACCCTTATGTGTAATTATGACACTATATTGTTCAATTGTCACTCATCCCTCATCTTCCCTCCTATGATTGTTTTAGTCACAGATTATTACAGTCCAGGTGTATAGCACACTATCCATATGGCCCATTATCCCTTCATTTATCAGCTATTTTCTCACTGCTACTGTTCGTGTTCAAAAAATACAAAAATTCAAATCAAGCCATCTGTTGCTTGTAACAGGTATCCAAATTAAGCTTGCTTGATTTTTAATGAAAAGGGCCTCTTTAATACTTAATACAACCATAACCATGTACAATGTGTCAGAAGCCTGTGGGTAATGAGCACAGTCACCAATCCATACAGTTTGTTACACTGTTTTTAAGGTACTGTTGCAGAAACAACTTTCACAAAGGCTTAATAAGTGTATAACAGACCAGTAAACTAAAACTGCAAACATGATCATTCAAAATTCCCTTATGCCAAACTGTAAGTAACGAGTCCAACTTAATTAGATTGAATTTATATAGTATGCATGCTTAACATGTGATATGATGTTCAAGTTGTGAAGACTACTATTCTGCATTTTGTTTTATGACAGGCCCTGCATAGAACAAGAATGAAAAAAAAAACAACTTCTATTGTGCCCTAGGATTAAAATACAATAACTGAAGAATTTCACCAAGAAAGCTCATGCAGATTTCACACAAATGCAGAACATTTTAAAATAGGTCAACATCTTAATATCTGGTGTCACAGTGTCATACAGCATAAATATGTGTTTTTACCAATGTGCACTTACCATGCTGTATAAAGTTTACTGGGAAAGTTTAGGTTTATAACTACAGTATATTAGTTTTTATAGAAAGAGATACGATTTAAATGCTGGTGGTGATAGAGGGAGTAGAGTGGAGGTAAATGAATGTGTCAACAGGAATTACGTTGTCTGGAATATTCCTCTGTGTGAACAGGTAAGCCAACAATACAGGCTTTGTCAAGCCTTGTCACGAATGGAAGGCATCTGGGGATAGAGCATGGGTTGGGAGTCTACAAGAAACTGACAACTGCAAGACTCATTAAGGCTGCAGCTTGACAGCAATAATTTCATGCTGTCATCAACCTGGTGGTAGTTTCTTCAACTTATACTGTATGTCATTATGTTCATTATTGTATTCTCAACTGGTATAATAGATGCAATTTTAGGTTGAAGACTAAACTCGTGGGGCTTGCTTTCGACAGGAATGCATAGCACACAGGGGGTTACAAAGGCAAGGAATATAAGTGAAGGAAGCACCACTTATTCTGCATGTCAAGTGTACTCGAAGAGCAGCCGTCTAGGTTATTCTGTTATTATTTGAACTTTGCTGTTAGGACATGATGGATGAAACATTGTGTAGAAACCAAGAAATTCGAGCCTGAGGTGTTCATTTGTCCAGCCAAGCTTTATTGTATGCATACAAGGAACCACAATAAGGACCAGAATAGTTATAGTACCTATTGTAGCTCAAAGGGGATATGGGTCTACACAGCTTATATATACCTTTCTCCACACCCTCCCCCTCGTGTCTTTGATGTAACTCTAGAAAATAGAAACCTTCCTTTCTCATCGGAGTTTAGTGTAAACATTCACCATTTGGGTAAACATTCACCATTTGGGGGTAAGTACGGGGAGGGGGGGAGCATCTGTGCTCAAGCAAGCATAATGGTCACAGTTCAGCATGTAAAAGCTGCTAGCAGGCCCCATCAATTGCTATCATCTTGTTTTTGAAGCTAAAAACATTTTAACCATACATTCATAAAATGATTTGTTCAGGATTAATGAAGAAAAATTAATGGCAACATGTTAGATATGAAAAATACAATGGTTACAAATGAGAGAAGAACATTCATCCCATCTAGCCCAATAAGTAGTTAGTAGCTAATTGATCTGAAGACTCCATCAGCTTTTTCATGAAACAAGCCAGCAAAGCCAGTATGTTGTTGGCACTAGACTCCAAAACCTAAAACAGCATTATTATATTGAAACAATAATGCCGTCTTAGTTATCGGGTAATGCAAAATTGTTTAAAATATTGATTCAGAAGTATTGCAACAAAAAGACAAACAGACCACTCCCTTACCATCTCATATCATGACTCATGGATTAGGACAGGCCAATTTTGGAGACTAAAGCAATAGCTAAATACAGTATTTCAGTATACACTTGCTGCAGTCATCCCTCAGTCACATTTGTCTCACATTTTTTTCCAAGTTACCTCCAATGTTGAATCCTTGCCAGTGTACCAGTACCAGTACTAGTGTTAGGTTTTGTAAGTAAAAAGAACATCACCAGATTTTGTAAGTGAATGTTCTGAATTTTCATTTCAGTATTCATTAAAAAGTTAATTACTGTAAGCAAATTATCCCCAGATAATCTCAAATTTACAGTATAATCAAATCATTGACATCTATCATTTTAAAATATACTATTTCTTTTTTTTTTCTTTATATACTGCAACCTTAGTCTCAGGAAGCTTGGCAGTAGCACATAACATGTGTTGTTAACATAATTGCATGGATTCCTCTGTTTGAAAATGTAAGAATTACTTGTTTCATTTAGGTGAGACAATGTTATTAAAGTTTATTAAAGATCTTTTGTTTTCAATTGCATACTTCATACACGATGTACAGTAAATATCTACACAAACTAACATCTGGATTCTTTGAAGGATCAAATAACATACAGTAAATAACACTGGGAGTTAGACTGTCCTAGTTATGCAGCTGCATTGAACTGAGGATATTTCTTAGAAGCTGTTCTTCACAAAGGCACTTTGTATATTTTTGTTAAAAAGGCTCATGGAGGGAAAGTGATGGGGGGTGGGAGGGGGGCTTAGGGACTTTAGTGCTATGGTGTTGAAGACCATGAGAGAATTATGTAAAGTGCCATGATAAACTGTATTTTTTGGATTCTTTTCTTTCACAGAGACCTAATTTCTAATGGAATCTTTAGAACAATTTTCATGTATTTTTTGTCCCAACAAGTTTCTGTGTATCCTATTGATCCAAAAGCATTATTACATGATGAAAAAAAAACATTACATTATGCACTAAGGGTCTTAAAAACATATCTGTTGCTGAACTGTAAGCATATTAGGAGCAAGACCTACTGTATGCTCTGTGAAACATCCATGAACCTTGCAGGACAAAATGATTTATTTTTCTCCTTGTTTTTTTATGTAAGGCTGCTTCAAGTATTATAAAAAAAAATGTAATGCAAACCCTCATTTTTATTGAAACCTAATTTATATTAAACCAAACATGAAATACCACAGTCTCCTAAGAGAACACATGCATTAGATGATTCCTGTGCTATGGAGCTTGTTCCACAAACCTCAAAACCAGATAGTGTATCTAAGCTCTTCTCTTCAGTCTAAATGTAACATAAAACTGTGTTATGCTTTTGGGGAATAACATTTTTTTTAAAAAAAGACAAATAAATATTGCAATGCCTAACCAATAAGATTCTTCACAGAATAACTTCAAAAGGAGGTGAGCATAAAGCAGACCTGCCTAATTCATTTTCCTCCTGAGTCTACCAAACAGCCAGAGCCTTCATTGTGACAACTTAATTATTAGTGCCATGAATAGTGACTGCTGTTGAAGCTGAAGCCAGTCACAGTTCTGAAGGAAGTTGTCAGCAGATAATTTCCTCACTTCAGACAACACCGTCTAATTAAAAATAAATAAAAGTTGTGTATCCATTTTGTTGCTTCAGCTCCTTCATAGATGACTTCATTTCAGAAACAAAAAATGTTCTGTACCCTACACTCAAATTAATTGCATACAGGATACAACCATGCTCTCTGGATATTAGGTGTAGTATTTGTATTCATTTAAATATTCTATAACAAGGACTAATCTGTATAGGCAATGAATAATGGGGACATACAGTATGAATCCTGTATTTAACTGCATAACAATACTTACCTTTCTCTTACACATACAGTATCTTGTCCACACAGTTGGGGTTATTTTTAATAGCTGTGATGATCAAACTTGCATGACAGGGTCTATTTCTTTGAGAAGAGCTACATATAATTTCTTCCTGATGGCTTTACACAAGAAACAAAATAAGGGAAGTTTTGTTTAATGACTTACTAAAAGAAGTTAACTTCAGTGAATTCAGTCCAAAGCAATTAAAAAAAGCTTTATAAGACAATAATGTATATTCTGGTTTTGACTATTCTTTTCAAAGATGCTTCAAATTTAGGAGGCACATAAAGTCTAACAAAATTAGTCACTTCCCTGAGTGAACCACAAGAAACCTGGAGTGCACAACTGTTAATTATTGCATCATATTTTAAGTAGGAAAAAATATGGAAAAATACAGAACAATTAACAATACATTATTAATAGCATTCATTAAAACATTATAATAATTTATCTTAGACAGTCTAATGCATTTTACTTACTGTATTATCTTTATTTTACAGTTCATGAATGTGACTTGTAGTTTTGGATGTGTTTGTGGCACCTTTCTCATTTCTTTGATGCTTACAATATTGGCTGCATGCCAACTGATAGCTATCACCTTTAAATCAAGAGGACACATGTAATTGAATGTTAGAATACCCACCTACTGTATGGTATCAAATTGACTTAGTACGCCATTCTGTGCTGTACCTGTTTTACTTCAGTTCTATTTGCAGCATTTCAAATGTATTCAAATCAGGTGACTGATCACCAGTCCATTACCTTCTTTTCTTTTCTGTGGTGACATAGGTTCATGCTTTTGATTATTGTCGTGCTTACACATGACAAGCTATCCAATGAGTCAGCAACCACTAAATATAATTGCATTAAGTAATAATCCTTGGGATTTTACTGTGTTTAATATTCTATAAAACATATAGTTTTCCAGTTCTTGAAGTTAAATCTGTACAAGCACTATCACATTCAACAAAAGTTTAAATTTTGTAGTCTATTATAGAACATTTGTTCTTACAGTAAATACATTTCCAATTTTGTCTATGTACATAATGTATGAGCTTTTGCAAAGAAGGGGCTTGTTCCATAACCAACATTATTAACAGTACGTACTGTATTTTGCCAAATCATTCTGTAGGGCCTTGACAATTATTCAGGTTTTCAAGAACCTCTTTGGCTTCTTGCTTTGAAGGTATTTAACATTTCCATAAACCTGGGAATTATTCTGATTTTATCTATTCACTTACTGCATTTTCCTCAATAATCAGTCTTACTGTAGTGCTAGGAATGCCAAAATGGACTGCTGCCATTATGAATTGGCAGAGTGTTATTATTACTTTGCCATTTGAGCTGTGTATCATATGTGCTAGTCTAGCAAATTATGAACATACATAACTAGGTTTTAGCTCTAAACTTGTTTCCTTCATTGACTGAAAAAGAAACTGTATTAATCTGACTACAGTTGCTACATACAGTATGAGAAGGGAGTGGGCAGTTATACAATACATTTCAACGACTACTTATAGTACCAAATATACAGAATATAGATATTGCTTATACTAAGATGTAACTGTGTGAATACTTTTGCTCATTCATGTTCCATTGCTGAAATATGGATTTATTAAAAATGTGATCTAAACACCTAAAAATGATTTAGGCAATATTAAGATATGAATATTTGTCTGATTATTTTGTGCCTGAACAGGTACAGTACCAACACCACAAGGGAGCTATTACATAAAACTGAAAAACAAAATACGATTTTTTTTTTCCTTTGGCAGAAAAAAAAAACAATTCACCTAAAAGCAGACAATGGTGATGAGACAGGCAAGAAGATGGATACAGTCACTGGTCAAGGTCAGAAAGACATGGAATTGTGCACAGTGTACGGAAGGACACCAAGCAGTGCAATAAGGTATTGGGACTGCAATTCAGTCATTTAAAAAAGTATTATTTTAGGACTTACCAATGGTAAACATGAGAAACAATTAGTTACAAAATAAAAATGATAATAACAGAAAAATTCTGGCCAAAACAAGGAAGGCAGTAGAAGCAAGACATTCTAGAAAAATATATAAATGGGAGTGAATTTCAGGTATTTTATGAAGACCAATGTCATGAATACTTCATATTCCACCTCCAACCATTCCACAGCACACAAATACACCAATAGTTTACACAGACTATCTTTTGGGTCCTCCACTTCTGGTATGATCTGTCAGGGAAAATATCTTTTGAGCATATGAAGATGCAGACTTCAGCAGGGAGTTTCAACAACGAGGGCATTGCTGTCTTCTCTTCAATGACTCAGTGACTGAAGTTTTGGTGTATTTTCCCCCCTTTTTATACCCTCTTTATGATTTGCAACAGTAGTAAAATCCCTGCCCCTGCTGCCAACCAGAGTACACCATGCATTACTGTAAATGCCACTTGAAAACAGTATCCATATAACTTATTTGGGTTACACTGAGAGAAAGTAAAGTTAACCACTGTGCTATAGTACTGCTCCTTTTAAAAAATCTTAAAATCTTTTCCAATCTGCAGGCCACACTTCATTAAGGTACATATAGAGTAGCATATGTCATACATTTACAACATCTAAGTTATTCAGCCTTTATCTTTTTTCTCAGAAGATTTTAAGGTTCAATATATCAGATCTCCCATTGTTTTTGATAGATCTGTTTTCCTAAGATTTATCAGATAAATACACTGAGTATCAGTAGTAAAAGCAAAAGCTTTGCTCCCAGGCTTCGAAGAAATGAAGGCACTATATGATTATTAGCAGCCTTATCAAAGGCAACATAAATCAAGAAAAACATGCAAGGAAGATACAAGAGTAATACAAGAGTACAATCTCAATATAATACAGATCAGAATTCATGTGTCAGTAATCTGACGTGTTGTCATAATTTTATTTTACTGGTCTTGCTGACCATTTCTGATTTTTCTTATTTCTGATTGAATTTTATAAATCATAATCATACTGCATGCAGGATGGTAAATTTGCAAAGAGCAACAACTCACAATACACATTTTAACAACCTGCAATAGTGCAGCTTTCCCATTAGATTTCTATCTGCTTTTGGTGTAGTGCTAAATATAAGAAATATATTTACTTTAATCTTGTCCTTAAGGCCAACGTTTGCTAAATTAATACTACCTGATGCAATGTGTTACATAAACCAAGGTAAATATTTCATTCAAGTTGCCAATTATATCAAAAATGTTTTGACCTGAAATTATTTCTGAATTGTGGTCAATACCTTACATCTCTGGGAAGGTCTATCAGTCAAAATGAAATTCTGCTACAAATAACATGACAGCATTTACTAATTTTTAGAGATTAACATTTGTAACCTAAATTTAGCAACTCTCTAAGCCTTACAAAGCAATAACTAAAGACATTTGATAAGACTGTCTTTAAAACAGAGCTTTAATAATTACTGATGCTCAAACCACATTTTCCAATAATATTTTATAACCTACATAGGACCCTTAGCTTAATCTTCAGACTCTCTAGGTAATGTCTAATAACTAGAACTAAATTAATTCCATGCAAAAAAGTTTAATGTGTTAGCAATACATGAATTTCCTGGGTACCACCTTTGACTTTAAAGTTGTTACCTCCTACAAGACACTTCAGTGTATTAGGTGATATCAAAGTAGAGAATGGGAGTTAAAAAGGTGGGATTGTTTTCATACAGAAGACATTACAAAAAATGCAGTTTAAAAAAAAGGTGACTGATATAATGGAATAAAAATACTTTGTAGACAACAAAAGTAGAAATGATAAAAAAGCTTAAATTAAGTACGGGGGGGATACACTAAAACATATATCCTACATGCACAGAAACGAAAAACTGAATCAGCTTTGACCACAGTAGACTACAGGGTGATCCAATTCATGTATTTAAAGTCCTCAAGAGCATTAACAATGCTCACCCCAAGCCCTTCAACAGGAATCAGCAGTGAAATACTGTATGTACAAGACACAAGTTGTAACTACATGGAAATAAGTTTGGAATTGAAGGAGTTTTGGAGGTTTTAAAACCGGGATGCATTTTTATGGAAAGGGTTGTGGGAATCTGATAAAAAAAAGCTATCTACAGTATATTGCCAAAACTGATACCCTGGCTCCTTTCAAGAAGTAGCTGAATGGTATATTTTCATCAATTAGCTGCTAGCACCAACTAAGCACGCTAAATAAGTTAAATGGACTTTATGTACAACGAAGAACAACAAACATATTTCTAATCATAATCATCTACTTCCAATGTTGCTTTTGAAACTTCGATTTTTTATTCTTTGTTTCCTGAGATCATAAAGCCTTTTTTTAATAAAGTTTAACCTTGACTGAACTAAACTATAGTTAACTGCATAATTATTTTTCAGTCGCTTCCAATCATTTATTTACAAAATCTTCTCACTATCATAATAGCCTGTAAATGATATTAATGTAAATGCAATTAAATATAACCAAGCTACATGTATTAATTTCTACTGCAGTGGTAGTAATGGAATAGCTTTGCTAGCAACTCATCCAATTGATGAGTTTTTGTTTTTTTTTCGTTGATTTACAGTACCACGTACCACTCTCACATTTTTTAATTACTTGCTCTTAGCACTTTTGTAAAATACCTTTTTTTTTCCCTCCAAATGGAAACAAGGTACATAATGAAAATCTCACCTTTTTGCATTACAGCACTTTAATTATTCTTACTCTCTGTTGTGCTGGCAAATATATACCTCAAAGGAGATTAACAGAGTATCACTCAGGTGTACCTTTGGGATCAGACAAGTCTCTCAAAGTAACAGAAGATTTTTTTGCAAAATGTGTTACCTAATAAATATTCTACGAAAGAATCAAGGTTAGAATTAATGATGGATTCTCCAAAGAAAAATATGCTCCCAATTCTGAAAGAAATAATACAAATCCAACCATGTTTATTTTTTCCAGGCAGAACGGTGGTACAATGGTTAGTATTGCTGTTATGAGCAAAGCCGGGATCAATTAATCCTCATTATTCAATCTCCTCTTCCTTCACTATTTAAACCCTCCTCACTAGTTCACTCCTAGGCCTCGCGTGGTATTAGGGATTTATCAACTTCCTGAACTTGCAACGTCCTCTAACTCTGACCACCGATACGAAGAACCATCTAGCCTTGGCCTATCGACAACCCTATCATCTTCTCCGTTTTTGGATTTGTTTGCCTTGCTGTTCTCTCGACCCGGATTCGACCTTGCCTGGAACTACTGACCACTCTGCTGCCTTGCCCATCTTGGACTCATAAGAACATCGGACTCTCTTAGAGACAATTGCTGCCTTGCAGCACTGCAGCACTGGGGCCCAGTTTCTATATGTGGGGTGCTTCCTGTGTGAAGTTTGCGTATTCTCCCCGCGTTCGCCCATGGTTTCCTCTGTTTCCTATCATCCTACCAAAGACTGGTAGGATGATTGGCATCTGGAAAAATTGGCCCTGGTGTGAGTATGTGCATGTTTGTGTCTTTGTGTGCCTTGTGATGGGTTGGCGTGTCAGCCAAGGTACTGTACAGTATATCCTGCCTTGTGTTCATTTCTTGCTGGGATAGGCTTTGTATCCCTAATGATCCAGAATTGGATAAAGAGGTTAGAAAATGGATGGAGGAAAGTTAACCTGAAATATATATATACAGCAATTGCAAATACGATCAAAAATAAATTTACTGTTGAATTACATGACCACAATTCCAGATGGTAACCCAGAGTCAGACCTTCTCTTGCCATCGACCCCATTTTGCTTGACTTTGTTATTTTCCTCATCCTTTTACCATTTTGTGCTCACCAGTTCCAATGTAACTGGAGAGTCTGTAATTCATGGTTAACAAACTGCAGAACTGCTCTTGCCACAACAACACTCATACAGTACAATGGGTTTATCAGAGGTATAAGAGCTCCTGCCACAATAACATCCATATACTGTAGTGAGTTTATTTGTGATATAAACTCTTGAATAAGCCTTGTGATAATCATGTGAATAAAACACAGAAAGGAAACAATGCTAAGGGGCAGCACAGTGGTGCAGGGGTTAGAATGGTTGCTTTACAGTGCTGGGGCCCTGGGTTCAATTCCAGATGTAGGATGCTATCTGCATGGAGTTTGTATTTTTGTGTGGGTTTCATCCAAGTGGTTAGAAAATGCATGGAAAATGCACGGATGGAAACAAAGCCCTGCATAACTAAAGATAAATAACTCTGTCTCATCAGTTTGTTGGAAGATGTTCTAGGTCAGCACACTGTTGCTTGCCATCTAGGGTATTCACAAACAGAAAATCCTAACTTTGACAAGGTGTTATAGCCAAACTATCCATCAATATTTAGCCACAATATGGGAGACCGTGAGAAACCGAATTTTGTCAGGATCAACACATCATCCAGGTGTGATGGAATAATAACTACAGTACCCTACTTGCAGTGATTTATGGCAACCTGTCTGTATAGTGCTACATTGATTAACCCCTGGGACTTTACTTGCAGTCTTTCCTGTGGGCACATCCTACTACAAAAAAAGTCCAGCCGGACAAGGCATTTCCTCATTCTGCTCATGTAAAAACTGCTGTCTTGCGAAGGGAGAGTTACTGAGCCAGGATAAAATGTACGAGGTTTCTTTATTTACCTAATCTTTCTCCTTCACAGGCAGCTGTTCTGAAGGTGCCTTTATCATTCTGTGAGCTAAAGGTAGTGGTTCACAACATGATAAATGGTGAATGACCCTTCTGAGTATTATGTGATCTTCTAGCCCCAATTACTTCCCATTCTCATATTTAAGGATACATGTTTTCTTTCAAAAAGGTTCATTTCAGGATCATGTTATCACTGGTGTTGTACGCCTTTGTATTGTTTGAAAAAAAAAGACATTATGTGTGCTATTGTCCCATCTCTTTGATGTTTGCTGATGCCAAACTGCATGCACCAACCTAATACATGATCAGACAGGCTTTACTAAAGTGCTTCCTGCTACATTATTTACCTCCTCCTCAACAGGCATCATTTCCCTCTGTGCTGCCCTTTCAATGAATGCCATGCAGAAATGTAACTGGTGTGACTGGAAATATCTATACAGTAGGTGTTTCTGTAGCGTGTGGGTTCAGGATTAATTAACATTAAAGATTTATACACCAACCCTTCAGCAACGACATTCATCATCACATCTGTTTTAATATTGGCTTATTCAATTCGAAGTCACACCAGGCCGAAGCCTATCCTGGGTAACGTCGGGAACAAGGCAGAATAAACCCTGGATAAAATGCTAATCCATCACTGGGCACACATAGACACAAACACGTACACACTCACACCAGGGCAAATATTACACAAGAATATAAACCTACTGTACCACCATTTTACCTACACAAACACAAGGAAAATTTGAAAACTCCAGATAGCCCAGATTTGGAATTGAATCAAGGGTCCCAGCACTGTGAGGCAGCAATGCTAACCACTGTGTTACCATTTTGCCTATCAGTCAACAATTGTGCTACAGTATTTCTAGGGGCACACATATTTGTACTCTCCCTCAAAACATGTAGTACAGGCTCAGTTCTCTTGTTATACAACTATTTCTGTGAACAATAAAGGTTTGCACAACACTCAATAATGATGAAATGTTGTTATACAGTATGTAAATAATGTCTCTTAATCCCTGTGTCTGCCTTCTAGCTCTTTTTAATGATGCTAGCACTCTATTATGTTACAGCATGAATTGGTCCAAGTAAACATTACTTTCTCGCAATGGAAAAAAAAGCTTAATTGAGCTTCAGTGGTCAAACACTTCACATTCCTTGGTATTGACATTTACTCTTCATTACACACTATCACAATAAAAACTATAATTACATTTCTAACAGGTATACAGCAATTTGAATAGTCATACTGTAACTTCAAACTCGTACAGTAAGTCCAATATAAAGATTATTGTGATTTTTCATTTGAATTTTTGCAGTACTGTATATGCTTCCACCTTGAGGGTACTGGGATATAACACATACTCAGATTTCAAAATTCATTTGGAAAGGGACCAGAACTCTGAATTACATTGTATAATCATGCTGCTGTATGTATGTGACTATGCTTGTCTGTCTTCTGTCCTGTTTAAATTTATGCTGTATATGTTGTATGTCTGACTTGTGTTATTTTCTGTACCAAAAGCAAATTCCACCAACTTTTGTTTGTGGCAATAAAGATATCTACAGTATCTTATTAAATTCTCTACTTTGCAAAATGAGAAACCTTCATGAGGGCTTAGTTCTGCCAAATGCCAAGTGTTATGTCAACTCTTTGCAAGGACTGTTGTGTTTGATCTTGACACTCCTATATCTTGACAATCAAATCAAGTGTGTTCTTCAGATACAGACTTCACATTTTAAATCAAACCTATAATTGTACACTTAATTGAAACACAATGATTAGTTAAAAGATTCACAAAATCTCAGAAGATATACAGTAGTATGCTCATTCTGTTTTCCATAATGATAATCTCCTTACAGGTAATTCACCTTTTCCTTTCCTTTTTTTAGAAATAAAACAATTCACACTGGTAAACATACATGTAAACGTTAAGCAGCTGTTACTATTTGTAATAGTTATTTAGAATGTTATATATAGTATATAGTTTAATAGAATGTCAGAGAAATGATACTTGTCTTGGAAACTTTTTTGGGGTTCTGGAAATTTTGATTCCAAAATCCTAATCAAATGATTCAATTTTCTTAAAAGAGTGTACTTGACCCCTCATAATATCATATGAAGATTGTCACTAGTTCCATGGGCATACTCTGTACGCTGACTGCCATAGGCATCTTTTTCCATAAGGTTTGTTAGCATTCACATGATGTGGAAACTGATTTCTATTACTGTCCACTATTCTAAAGAAATACATTCCTTTCTCACACCTATCACTTTTGTTGAATGATAACTCTAATCATAAGCTTTGTTAGCATTCACATGTTTTGGAAACTGATTTCTATTACTGTCCACAATTCTAAAGAAATACATTCCTGTCTCACACCTATCACTTTTGTTGAATGATAACTCTAATCTTGACCACTCACAGCAGCAGTAACAGATTTGGTGGGCTGTCTGATTGCAGCTAAGAAGATGTTGGTGGTGTTTTATTTTTTGGTTCACGGAATTACATCTAGACCCTCGGTCACTGAACTTACTTTTGATGGATGTCACATTATGAAAAATTAGTTCAAAATGTACCTTTCTCAAGCCATCTAATTCTCTGGAGGCCAGGTAATGTGAAATGAAAACCATCAATAAAGGAAAACTCTGAGGTCAAACACAAAACACTGATGAAATATTAAGAAGAAAAAAACATTCTTATAGCGGTTAAAGAGGAAGCACCAAAGTTCCACCCATCAGCCCCCAAAACATGATTATTGCTCTTTATACTGCTACAAAACAAATAACAGCATGGAAACATTTTTCAATGTGCCTTTAGAAACTAACTGGGTGTTCTTACATATGCCTTGCTCTTGTTTTGGTGAAGTGTATTATAGGCCATTAACTTTAAAATAACTTTAAAAAGCAATTTAAAAATTATGTTGTGATCTGAGCATCAAAACCAAAATGTATCACCTCTAGCTACAAAACTTAACACAAAAAGTAACAGGTAATCCATTCGTAGCAGGACTACTGACATTTTATTGATCCTATTTGGCAGAGGTCATTTTGTTATTGTGCTAACTCAATAATAGGCTACCTGTTGTGAACATCATAAGCTTGTGGCATCAGGTTGCATTTGCTGTCTTGCTGGAAATATATCTAATTCCTGTAGATCATAGAGAAGCATGTCCCTGTTCATTGGTCTCAGAACTATTTGCCACACATTATCCCAGCTCATCCCATAAACGTTCAATGAGGCTTAAATCTGGTAAATAGGCTATCCAAGATTTTCATTTCACAGGAAATCCATTATGCTACAGGAAAGTGGTCACATCAGGGCAAGCCCACAAAAAGTGTAGAACATCTCAATGTGGTGTCCTGCAATCACATTACCATTGGGCAAAATTCTATAGAAACTAAACACTCCAATAATTAATTGTTCTATTACACATGTACAGTATGAGTGTATCATTCTACAAATCTGCATGATGTTCATTGATTCATTGTTTAAAAAAGACTTGGCTCCCATGCTTGCAAAAGCACATGAGGTGTCCTAGTCCAACATATGAATGGCACAACAGCATTGTTCTTTTAATGAAGTGTATTTGTTCTTTTGTGTTTGTCTTTTATATTCGCCAGGCTTGACTTTCAATGGTTAACTTCCTGTGTTAAAATCAACTTGCTAATAAGGTGACTTAGTGCTTATGCAACAGTTAGTCAGTAGAGTAGATTGAGACAGTAGAATGTCTCAACCATCTGGTATAAATTAATCAGAATATATAATACCAAAAAATGTAATATGAAAACCTTGCATGCTTTATTTAACAAATTCAAACTGAAATGTTGTTGGTACACAGTAGTCCACAAGTACACAGAAGTCCAGAGTGATTGAAAATAGGGAAAAAAATATGGAAAATACAACGTTATTCATGATGTATTAACAAGAGGGGATTAATTTGTATGAATACTTTTGTTCAATTTGCAATTCACAGGTTGTATAATTTTGAAAAGTGCTTGAAAATGTTCGTAACTACTTTCTCATCCTTCACAGATTCTGGCTTGTTGAAGTGAAGGAATCACCACAGAATTCCACTGTTGCCACTGTGGTTGACTTTAAGCTGCTAGTTTTAATAAGAAGGCATTATTTTACATTACAATTATGCACAGTGTGAGCAGTCCCTGGAAGCGTCTAATTTTACTGCTTTTATTTCGACAATATACAGTCAATACAAACCCAATTGAAAAATGTATTACAATTTTAAATATACTACTAGCAGCAGTAAAGTACAATAAGTAATATAATAAATAGATAAGTAAGAAAGTTACCCATCTGTAGAACATATAAGCACATGTAATAGAGAGGGCCTTTCTCATGTCATTATTCAATTGAGTAGGAGATGACACACAAGAACAGACTAGGAAACAGAATGATGACCATTTTTTCTGTGTGAACATTGACTTGCATTCCTTTTTAAAGTTAAAAGAATAGATCACGTGAGAGTGTTCGATACCAGTATTAAATAGAATTTTAAATTTTTTTACATAACGATGCCATTTTCCATTCCTCAATTTCATCCCCCTATTTTCATGAAAAAAACCATTTAACATCAACCTGCTGCAGCTAAATCATATTAACTGAAATGCACAAAACGTTCATTTCCATGGTACTGATATTTTCAAATGATGGGCGAGAATACAGACAAGGTCCTCCAACCTACCCATCCATTGAGCCATTCATCTTTTTGACATACAGCAAAGCTCCACGGCAGAGCTGGTGCTGATTAGAAAAGCGGCACACCTCTCACTGACATTATTATAAGCTTACAGATGCATGAAATTGCAGGAGTCACTGTTTCACTAGGAGCCAAGAGTGCCCTCACTGGATAATCCCAGTCCTGCTCTTGCAAGTGCTCTACCTTTTGTGCTCTGCCACTTGGGGAATCCCCTTCACAGTCAGCTGAAGACACCAAGGCTTGTGATGTCTGGTCTATAAAGTTCAGTCTGGGAGAATATTTATTAAATAAAATGTACAAAACTAAATTTATGAACAGTACAGGTTCACATGAGCAGTGCCTCAGTTATTTATAAATCTTTAGACAATAAAATGGTTTTTTTTACAAGTATTTCAATGTATGTAATACTTTGCCAATCCGTACAGTGGAAGCTAATAAGGTGAAACTATTCAAAATTCACCTTGTGTGTGAAAGGGGGGTTGGGATGTGGGGAGAGACAAGCTCTGATGGACTGAGTGATCTGTTCTCGTCATGAAAGGTCTCTGATTGGAAATGATTCACTGTAACAAAACTCACTGTTGAACTGGCAGTTTAATGGAGCCCTTGGACTAGTGACAAGACTTAAAATCACTTTCAGATTTATAAGTGGAGACTTTGTGAAGCCTGCAAATATGATGTGCACTTTGTACAAGAACTCAAAAGCACTGAAATAAAGCTGAGAGGATTTAATCATGTGATATTCTGGGAGCTCTGGACACCTGATCCACCTTAGAGACTTTCCTCTCGGTGCTGCATTTGATATATTTTATATTGTGCCCTAAAGTGACCTACTTACAATCTCTAGACTGCGCTGAAAGATGATAGCAGGAAAGTCATATACAGTATAGGGTTTTCTGACCTTTATACTAGTAAAAGGACATTACTCTATTATCTGAATCAACCTATTTCCTACCAGATCACACCATGGAACAGGCTTAGTTGCTGAACGGAAAATACTCACGTGTTGAGACTTTAATGTTTGGCTTTTCTTTATACTAGTGAAGAACTGCTTCAGCTTTTAAGCTTTCGGTCCCTCTTGTTTAACAAGCTACTGCATATTGCAAATCAGAGACAAAAGAAGAGAAATCTAACTTGTGGGACATGGGTCAGTTTTTTTATCAAGTCTTCAGCACTTCTAGGTCACCATGAAAAGGAGCTTTACAGTATGTGTGCCATGATGCACAACTATCTGGAATGTGGAAGTTGAACACATGGGAAATGTAAAATGCTTAGGAGGGATCAAAGGTTAGTCAAGTTTACCATATTTAATTTAATGTATAAAACCATTGCAGAACCTATTCATTTTCAAAGTGTGAATTTTCAATAGAACAATCACACTGGTGTACTTGTCCTGTTATACTAGAATGATTCTGTATTGGGAGACTAAAATATGTAACCCCTGTTCTAGTGATCTAATGATTGTTTCACTTCACTTCATTGTAAAGCATGCAAAATATCTGGTTTAAAAAAGTCAAAAGAATATCTGTCTTCCAAGTGTGAGACATTGCTGGTCACCATGATCAGATATATAATTTCATCCTCTAATACAGGAAGTGAAACAGCAGTCCCAGGAAGATATTTAAATGCATAAAAATAAAAAAAGGGTTCACTTCCCATAATCAATTATTCTAGACAGATTTTTCATCACCAATAAAACCCTCTTCTTTCCCAAGAACAAAGTCCAAAAGGATTTATCAGTGTTCCAACATTATACTTGATTCCAAACAAAAGATTATAGACTATGGTTTACCAGAGCAGGGGTTGTGTTCCTGTGACAACCATTTCACCCATAACCAATGGAGTTCATGCTACCTCAGGTGGCCCATGAACTACAAGTGATAAGGCAACCACACTCTTGGCCCTTAACAGACACCACTTCTCCTTGTCCCATACATTGTCAAACAAATTTCAACCAGGATGGTGTATTGATGTATTCATTATAGGACATAGCTTAAAAGAGTTTTGTCAGTGAAGTGGTTGGACTGAAAAAATAACTTTTGGTCTTTCATACCAGATGGGGAGAATACTATGAACAGTATTGAAGATAATAATAATAATAATAATTGCTTACACTTATAAAGCGTTTTTTCTGGACACTCCACTCAAAGCGCTTTATAGGTAATGGGGACTCCCCTCCACCACCACCAGTGTGCAGCATTCACCTGGATGATGTGAAGATAGCCATAGTGAGCCAGAACGCTTACCACACACCAGCTATCAGCGGGGAGGAGAGCAGAGTAATGAAGCCAATTCATAGATGGGGATTATTAGGAGGCCATGATTGGTAAGGGCCGATGGGAAGTTTAGCAAGGATGCCGGGGTTACACCCCTACTCTTTTCAAGAAACGCCCTGGGATTTTTAATGACCACAGAGAGTCAGAACCTCGGTTTTACGTCTCAGCCGAAGGACGGCGCCTGTTTACAGTATAGTGTCCTTGTCACTATAGTGGGGCATTAGGACCCACATGGACCACAGGGTGAGCACCCCCTGTTGGCTCCACTAACACCTCTTCCAGCAGCAACCTTAGTTTTTCCCAGGAAGTCTCCCATCCAGGTACTGACCAGGCTCACACCTGCTTAGCTTCAGTGGGTTGCCAGTTGTGAGTTGCAGGGTGATATGTCTGCTAAAGATGCCAAAGATATTTGGAAGTCTCTACGGTACATTATTGCATTGTCACAGGTTTCTAACTATTACAGTAGATGGTAGGTTAAAGATGAGATACTCTACAAATGCAAGTTTTTCATGAGAATGTTACAAGATTTTTATAGGCATTAAGACATATTGTTTATCCTTCCTCAAAACCGACAGCTGTACACATACATTTACAGAATATTGAACTTTATACCTGGATCAACTTCCAAGATCAACCAAAACATTGCTGCTACTTTTCCTTCAGAAACTACATAGGAAGCAAATGATTTTGCATCTTCAGCTACTTATAGTCTTAACCATTCTGACCCCTGCAATAAACACATTTTTTTGCAGTAAGCTTTATTCTAACACATTTTATCTTGGTAAGCACTTTTATTGCAGATAAATTAATTTACTGCATAATAAATATATAAATAATAATAATAATATATTATATATGATATAACCTATTATCTATGCATTGTATATTATCTATTATCTATATTATTATAACATATTACCCATATTATATACTGTGTATAACACATATCATTCCATTTTTGCCTCAAACAAAAAAGCACCACAATGTCCATTTCTGTGATGGTAAATCCTTGTGTGAGTTTCTGTTTCACACAATATTTTGGTGTGACTCATGAACCCTGGGGTTTGTCCCATCAAAAGAAATGTCATCATAGTTTGAAACATTATTCCAGAGATGATAATAATTAATGACAATAGGTTTCCAGTAATAGAGGTTTTTTACTTCCTCTACATCTCCTACCCATAAACATTTTTGTCTAGGGTCACCCGAAGTCCCATATGCACTGCTACAGTAATTCCATCATAGCTGTCCGGAGAGGTAAATGCTACTTAATATATATTTTTTCTAGTTCTGGTACCAATTCAATTATTACATTTTTGCAGACATTAAACTTAAAAATTCAGCAATATCTAGCCTCCTTATGGTGCCTAAATATTACCATTGCAGAGTTTAGGTAGTTCAAGTACGTAGCTGCGTCAGCACACGTACAGTAGGCTGCAAAGTAAGAAGTAAAAGGTTAATTCCATGCTGAGAAGAGAAGAAAGGAAACAACGTTTCAGCTGTGGAGCCTTCCTCCACAGCCAAAACATTGTTTCATTTCTTCTCTATTAAGTTAAAAGGTTTTAGTTAAGGGTTAATCACAGCCCATCGGAATTCACTACAAGCATTGAACAGACACACAGTACAAACTGAATTACTGTAGGAGATTTAACCTTACAACTTTGAAAATGGTGAGACTGTCCTTAACTATCTTTAGATTGTAGAATATTTTTTTTTTTTGCTAGTATGTTTGTCTGCCCTAGACTTTTAGCAAATCAAACCACATGCAATTTAGTTTTTACTTCATCAAACAGTTTGACATTTATATAGGAAACTGCCAACCTCACTCCACAGTGGGAGTGCAAATTTCTGTTACTGGAATATTAGGCACCAAAGACCATTTTTCTGCAGTAGAGCTGTTAACAATGTTTCATTTGTTCTTGTTTTTTTTTAAACTTTCAGAGCTTAATTTTCATGTCAGTATTTGCACGTTGAAAAAAAATGTGATAAAATACTGGTGTTCTAGTCTACGACTGAAAATGCAATGTTTTTTGCTTGGAGTAGGATGTTTTTTTTAACATTGCCAAATTGCTGCATGGCATAAGATTAGTGTAAAGTATGGAGCATGGTTGTTTGTTGGCATGTTGCCAGAGTCTCAGAGTGAAATATTCCATTTCCCTGATGTAAGCGTTGATTTCTTGCAAAAAGGTGGTGGATAAAGAGGCTTAGGAGCACAAAGCTGGCATTTTTATAGGAATCATCCAATTATGTTGTCTAAAGTTTTCAAGAGAAAACAAACTACATGTTGAAAGTGTGGGCATAGTAAGGATTTGTGTGCGTACAATATGTAGGAAAGATGTTTGTCTTTTAAGCGTAATGTAAGCTGAATATCTTGCCCAATTCCATAGAACATAAGCTATTATATAGCCTGTACCATCTGGGAGGCTGTGTGCTGTGCTAAAAATAAGCCTTCAATACACGCTAATTAAATAAGTATTGTAGAAGAAAACATTTTTTTTTCTTTGAACGTTCCACACCTGGAGCCTATGTGACACAGAGTGTAAGACCAGATCACAACCTGGAAAAGGACACCAGTTTATCAAAGAGCACCAGAGCACACACACAACTTAGAGACATCAATTAACCTATTGTACCTACAGTAGCATGTCTGTGGAACAAAAACAGAAGACAATGACAAGGGCATGGGGAGATCATGTACTGTAAACTCCACACAAGCATAATATACACTGAAGGCATGCCAGGCCAGAATTGAAGAAAGGATCCAAGTGTTGTGACACAGCAGAGACAAGCACTGAACCACCAAACTTTTCTAAATCAGCTTTTAAATTTACAGTATTTTTTTTGTCTCACAAGCCATAATTTGTGAATGTAAAGAGGCAGGACAGTTATCTCTTGTTTTAATTTCAATAACTTTCAGTTACATTTCATCATGCTATGAATGAAAATGCATTGCATTGCTGCTTGTCCTGGTAGTTTGACATAATCGTGTGACACTGATGTTATCATCCTTTTCAGTGTCAAAGAAAGTTGTTTTTAATACTTGCACTGCATGAATCCAATGTACCTTGGCTCTTAGCATTTAAAATCAATCAAGTGGATTCTTATGTTTTCTTGTTCATACGTTTACAATGTCATGCCTTTTTATGCACTACCACATTTCACTTGTGTAAATGCTTATTAGAAATAGCTGCTACTGGATTGTATATAAATAAATCAAGAGATCAAGCATAATTTGGATTTGTGGAAACACACTATGGCAATATTCACATTTTTGCAAATACAGCATTACTGTATGTTCTAACTTGCATCTTCAAAATAATCACTGAGTCTCTCACTTGGTTTGTAAACTAAGGTGATTGTCAATGATATGAGGGCTGTATGGTATGGTATTGTATGACCAAATTTATTAGAACTGCTTTAAAGTTAAACCCAAATTAATATCCAATTGTTACTGGTAATTATTGCCTTCATCAAATCAATTGCACTTTCATATTTGGAGTTGAATTTTTAAGATAAGATGTTTTTCTTTGTCTTTATTCACGTATTGTATACTTCTAATTACAGCTACCATCATGACACTGCACATAAGCTGAATCATTTGCTTTCAATGCATAAAATATAGCTTGAGCTAACGATATGATCATGATATAATCATCTCTAGTTACTGGATCAGTAATGTCCCACTTCTTATGAATTTAAATGGCAATACCATATAATTTATTGCTTGTGCCAATGATATACAAGTTTTTTTTTTATTAAACATGCTTCATTAAAGAAAACATTGATTAACCTTTTAGGAAGCCAAAGTAGAAGCTGATATTTCATATTCTGGATGACAATAAAGGTGAGTTATATTAGGGTTACCGCAAAGGCCAATCAAAATATATGACAGGTGGAGCTGCTGGATTTGACTTGGCTGAGGTGCAGTCTCAAAGCCTATAGTTGTCCATAGAGTTAACTGGTCCTTGCAATTAAGTTGATTAAGTTGTCACTGTAAATTGATTCAAAGAATAATGAAGTGCATAGCTCATTAAAGAAAGCAATTATAAGGCATCTCTTATGGAAGAGTGTAGATCACTGGCATGAGAATGAAGTGATTACACATAACTACAGTGTTATTTAGATGAGCACTTTATCATTGAAATGCATGAAAAGATCAGTCACAAAATCAATGCTGTAGAAATGCAATTTCAGCTAATAAAATCAAGTCAGTCACAATGTCTTGTATAGAGTCTTTCACTGTGTACTGTATATGGAATTCCCACTGTGAATAATGTATTTTCAAAAACTCTGTACTCCTAAATACATTTAGTATTTTGAATTTACTTTTATAAATGGGAGAATAATTTGGTGCCCTTTCCCACTTTTTTATTAACAGTAACTTTCAATTATTTTCACTATTCTTGATTTAGGAATGGTGGTTCAAATACAGCTGAAAAATGGAACACATCTGTGTTTAACTGTGATTTTGAGCCAATTTATTTTCCCTAAACACTTAACAACTGTTTTTATGTTCTTGACAGAATGCATCTCTAAATTTGCTTCAGGAACCTAAATTACTGTTTTGTATTTCACTAAGTGAATTAAAATAATGAATGATTTGAAGTAACAATCTATGAAACAGTATAACAGAAAACAGTTATTAGGGTGTTAACACAATTCATTATGAATAAATTATGGATTTTCTAAGGTTTTCTAAGGATAGCTTCTGTTAATCAGTTAAGCATTTAACTTTTTATAGTTAATGCTATTTTATAGGCATTTTGTCTTCATAATTAAAGGAAGCATGTTATTGGTAGTTGAACCCTAATCTTTATTGTTTTAGACTTCAGCAAAGAAATGTTACACGACTTTATCCCTAGATGTATTTAGATGTGTGCTTATAAGTTACCAAATTTCCGATATCTATTCTAATTTCTTAACATTAATAAAGCCTAAAACTAACTTAAGATGTACATGGAATAAATTTAGAAATCAATAGGTATTTATGGATGATGACAGATGAAGACATATTTATAAGGCTGAAGCAGTCGCTGGAAACTTAGTGGCATGAGCTGTGATACTGCTTAATATTTTGTTTTGGTATCACAGAGTCTGTTATGTGTATTTATCTTTCTTCTTAGCGGTATTTTATAACCTCTGTCATAGCCCTTAGGAAACCTTGCCAAGCAGAATACACCTACAGCTCACTGTAGTCTAATCCTCACAGTTAACTACAGTTTAATAGATAGCTTGCATCCCTCACCTCTGACACAGCACCCAGAGGCCCTAATGGAAGCCATCTCAGAATAGCAGTCATGTACTGTAACTCACAAAACATCCTCCTTGAAAAATGTATTGTTTTTAGTATTTGATATGTTGCAATCCAGCAGACTTTTATGTTTTGCCAACAGTGAAAGCAGAATAATAAGGGGTTTAAAAAATATAATCAGGCTTTCACAAGTCATTGAACTTCAGGATTTAAGTAATTCAGATCATGTGTAAAAAATAATTTTTAACTTTGTGTTCCCATAATCCTGGAGTGAAAAGATCAATGCATTGCAAATTCTTAAAGCTGACATTTAATCAGTCCTCCAAATGCTTTTGCATTTACTGTCTTGACATAACCTGTGTTTCGAAATTACCATTCCATTAAATAGTAAGTTTCTACAGGCCTGTGCTTATTGGACACTGATCAAAAAGAAAGTTTTTTTTTCATCTTCCTTATGCTGGTCTCCTTTGTGATAATTAAAATTAAAGAGAGCAGAAAACAGCTAAAGCCCAATAGCTCATCAAATTAGAAGGATCCAATTATTGTGATAACCCGTCTCTGGTTAGAAATTACACTGCAGAATAGCAAGCTGCTGATAATATATAGCATTTAGCAGACTTATCGGTTCCATCCTTTAGCACAATTGACCAGGGTTTTTCTTCACTTTACAGGAACAGAAAGCACACACATAATAAATAAATACCTTATTTAGTTGTTTAAATAGTGCATGTCGACAAATAAAATACTTGAATGACAATTAAATTATTTTAATCATTAATTTTAATAGTATACAGATGTCCTCTGTTAAAACAGAATTGTAACCATGGTTACAGAAAAATAAATCTTACATTCTGATCGTATTTCCATATAGAAATGAGCAAAATCACTTTATTCAAAACTTTTCCCATTCCTTATAAACATGATATAAGCTTTCACAATTCTAGGACAGCATTGGGGCAGTAGATGTTTGTACAACTTCAGTGTCACAATTTGTATTAATAATATTTTATATTGGATTTAGTAGTTACACTGTGAATAGTAGTTCTTTTTCTGTGTAATCTCCTTTTTATTCAAATTAATACCATTCTGCATTTTGCCAATATGCCATAGCTTGTTTTCCGCTCATATCATGCTAACTTAATAAATCAATAAATTGATTAATAAAATTGACAATTGAAATTAAGCAGACCTTGTGATCTGTAGCAGTAGTGCTGATAACAGCTTGTAGTTACGATGATAAGGTAATCAGAAATGCTCAACTTGATGACAAAAGCTGAAATGCAAATATACTACTGTATATAAAACAACAAAAAAAGTCACAGCATTAAAAAATTACATAGTAAAGCCCTTAAAACGAATTGACTACTAATAAGAAAGCACCCTTACACTAGAAAATGCCCTCCTATTCTTATATAATCTTTTGATTAAAGTCTATCCTGGTATTAAGCAAATAAGCAGGAAATTAATGCATTATACACATCAATTTTAATCATCACAAAAAATGCAATTCATGTGTAAGTTGCCATTTTTTATAACAAATGAGGAACACAGCTCATTAAAAATAGAACTTGTTTTCAAAATCAATCCCTGTTTGAATATACCTCAGGTGTAAGATATTAACTGTAGAGTATTTAAATTTTTTTACGTTTTACTTTTAGCTCAAAAAAGAAAAATAACAGTGATCTTTGATTTAAGAAAGACAACTACAAATAAATCAGAAGTTTACTGGTGAATGTTATGGCAGAGCTGACAAGGATGAATACTGCAGTGAACTTGTAAAACTGAAATAAGTGAAGATCAGCATGTAAGTTTTAATCTTTTGCTAGCTGTGTTATAAAAGTAACAATAAAAATGTACTTTCACATAAAGTACTTAAGTACATAATTAAGACCTGATACTGTATGTAGCCCAAGGAGAAGTGTGAGCAACTTCTCCAGAAATTAAAACTGTGGCAAACTTTTTATTTATCCTACATCAGGAAGATTATTTGTCTTTTCATCATAATGTTAATGAAAGGCAATTTCTAGCCTTAATTTAATTAATCACAACACTGGTTTAGTGTTTACAAATAAGAAAAGATTGAACCAGAAACAAGCTTGTTGTAAATCAAAATGCCAGTGGGCTACGATTATAAATGCATACACAAAGCAAACCAGCACCAATACTGATGACTGTGAAGTAATGGTCTTCAAGCATGTACTGTACCTGAGCAGGGAACAGCCCACATACAGTAAATACAGTGTCATACAAGAGTGTTGATTAGGAGAAGAAGTCCACATCAGCATCTGACATACTACTAAACAAGCCTCCGAAGATTCCAGATATTCCAGCTACAATCCCAGCCTTTGTGTTACCACCACGGCCAATCTGACACATTAATTTTTCAAATCCAGCCCCAGGGCCACAGACCCCAGTATTACCGCGAGTCTACAAGTCTTCTGTGTTGCTACTGCACCAGCTTCTGTAACACAGCATAGGCTGCTGCTGACCCCATCTTACAGCTCCAGCTCCTCAGCTGTTTGACAAACCTCCGGGCTGAAGATGGACTGTGTTGTTACTGCATCAGCTGCATATTTGCAGTGCAGGTTGCAACACAGCCACAGGAATTAAGCCTGCAGTCTCAGGGCTACCTGTACATCCCACTTCTATTCTATGGGCTGCCTCTGAAAGGGCAATGACCATCCCTGGTGCTGTGTCAGACATGAGTTGTCTTACAAGGTTCTAGCCAATAAACAACTGTTTGTATTTAAGACTCGTCTGGGGTGCATCTGTGATCGGGGTCCCGTCTGGAGTCTGTGCCCCTGTTGTGAACCACCTTACATGGCATCACATATAAGGTACAAAGCATATAAATGTTAATAGACATTTTTTAACAAATCTTGTATTAAACTTGAAAAACAGTTAAAAATGTGATTCAAGAAGCAAGATCTAATGTAGTAATTAAGGAATGCGACACAAAAGAGCATCAGACCAGACTCACATTTGCAATAGAAGAATGTAATTGTACTGTACTTTTTTATTCCTGTAAGAACAATTTAAGATCTGTAGGTATTTAATTATGCAATTTCGAAAGCCAAGCAGATATGGATTGTTTTTATTTCTGTATCTGTTTATTATTTTAATTACATCCATTTTTAATTGAGCATCAAAGGGGCTCTTCTGCCATGATCCCAGGGGGCTGAGCCCAACAGTACTTGCATTTTCACGGCATAAATCAAAGCCTCAGAACCCCTGCTTAGTTTCTGCCTGTAGCAAAAAGGGTATCCATATGACAAACATATAACACCACTAACTCATTCAAGCAAAGTTTGAGTTGCACTGTAGGGGTTAGCCAGGTAGCAGTATTGTGTACTAGTGGGTCAAAACTGGAACCATAGGGAAGAAAGCAAAATAATATTTTCATTTCCCTTGAGCTATAATAGAAAAAGACATACAGAACAACTGGATGATGTTTTTGAAGTGCAGGTTTCCTGCAGTGTTTAGATCTGTCAATTTCTCGTCTGGTAGCATATCAGCCCTTAATACATACAGTATCTCACTTGGAATCAAAAGGGAAGCTGCTCTGCTAACATGCAATGTGCACAACTTCCCAAATGAAGGAAAATACTCAGTGCAATAACAGTTCGATCTAAAGGTAGACTAGGACTAAACATGGAAAGCAAATCGAGGATTCACTGTAATACCAGCTCCTATATAATCAGCTCCTACATGCATTCTTGAAACTAACAGAATGTGTGCAAAGTCCCACTCCTAGTCAAAGCACACACATCCTTTGTCCTGTGTCATGCAGACTTCCATAAATGACAAATACCAATATTGATATTTGTTTTGATTAATAAGATGTTAAGTTAAGTTTCAGCCCCATCGGAAACAATCTTAAAATATAATTTGTAGTAAATTCAATTATTATAGTGGCACATTATTATATACATAAAACGAAGTGGTCTGGGGAGAACCCTTTGTTTGAGCATTTTAAAATGGATGTAAGGGGGTATTTGCAGACTATTTCGAAGCGCAAAAATATGAAAGCTGTGCAGACATTATTTTTATTTAATTTGTTTAATCTTTTTTCCTAACTTATGTTTATGTAGTAATATGTACCCCTGATTATCTTTTTTTCTTGAATTGTTATATGTACTCTTGTTTGTATTGTCATTTTTGTTATTCTGTAATGCATAAATAAAACAAAATGTAAAAAGACTTCCATAAATGAGGCTCCTGGTTAAATCTGTGGTACCAATGTAACACTAGATGGAAAGGCAGTGTCTGCTTGGAATTAACCATTAACATTGCAGAAAATGCATAACATGGCAATAAATGTGGACAGAAAATAATTGAAAAATATAAAAAAATATTTTACTTAAATTCTTAAAAGAAGTGTTGCTAGGTAAGACATTAATCAGAGTGGCTTAAAAGGAGGGTCACCACTTTATTTCTGACTACTGTAAAATGCTGTTCATCCTACATTTAGGTAGATATGATGAAATTCTGAGAAAATAACTGTTCAAATCTAGTATGTGTTTGCCTCTGTAAGTATTGTTTTTTATATGTTTCTGTCTCCATCTAGCAACCTATTATCCCTTTTGTTATTTCTGCCTGTTTTGCATCCAGCTCCTCCAGAATTCACTCCCATAATCGTAAATGCTCTTCCCCACCATCCAGCCCCACTCCTCCTCTGCCAAGAATCACTCTCAGCCAATCCTTTATAGTGTTCTCCACTTCCTGCAACTTCTGCTTCAGCAACATTTGCAGAATCTGCCCATTTATTCCTAAATATTTAACACAATTTCCTGTCTAAGCACCTAGTCTCGCAGCTATTGTTAATCATCCAGCATTCAGAAAAATCATCCATAATGCCTTCATTCATTTGTTTGTGATCTCTGATCACTCTATTGCAACCTTCAATATCTCTTACACTGCAATACTGCACTATTTTTTTAATTCTCAGACTCTTAATGTAACTTGCTGATTTCACTTAATGTAAATATAAAGGATATTTACAGTAACATAATTACAGGGTATGCACATTACTGTCACACAACTGATATCCTGTACTCTTTTAGTTCAATTTTATTTGTTTTCATTTAATTTGTATTGCTTATCCAGCATAACGGTCGTACCCTGCACTTGAGCAAGCCACAGGATTGTTGCTTGTGCTTACACATAGTGTACTACTGTATATTCTTCTAGATTGTTATCCTATGTCTGCTAGTAAATAATAATAATAATAACATCCTGGTAGTGATACCTAAAAAATACTCAATAAAAGATTGAATAAAGAGGAAATCATTTTGCCTATCTAACTAATTTGGGTGCCAGTAGTTAATTGATCTTAATTGGCTTCTTCAACATGGCTGGGTAGGATGTTTTAGATCCCCATATCTCCTTGCATAAAAAAGGCATCTCCTTGTGTAAAAGATCAGTTTTAAATACTTGCAAATACTGTAGTTTCTTCTGGTCTGTGTTTCACTTTTGGTTAAATTCACTGTGCAACAAAATAAAATATACAGACATGGGTACATAAAATCTTCACAAAAATGCAGAGATATTAACACAGCAACACAGAAACTCTCTGGGAGTGAGTTAGTTTTTACCTGTCAATGAGTCATATGTTATAGTCATATAGTCATATGTTAACAAAAACAGAATTCTAAAACATTTTTTCTTTGTGACTACATTAGTAATGAAATACAAAACCTTGACAAACAAACATACATTAAATAAAACAGAAAACAAAACACTTTCAACAAAAATACCTGATATTGTAAATGCCAGATATAATTTTAGAAAACAACAAGGTGAAACGTTGTTTATTAGATAACTGAACTTTTTGTTTTCATTTACCTGGAAAGATGTACAATACTAAACAGGAAAGCAGTAGGACAAAGACTGAAAGCCCTCAATCAAAAAGTTACACCCATGTAGTGTCACGTGTGTTGTTCCTCTTGGTCTGGGATTTGATACATCATCTCTCTGGCATCTTCCAGTACCCCAAAGCAACACTGCACACAGGCAAACAAACAAATGCACTGTACAGAAATATTAGTCATTTGACCCAATGGGTTTTTAAAGGCTTTCAAGCTTCAGAAAGATGCATCACTGTAAGAGGCTCATACTGTACTTAATGAGCTCTTTTACTGCAGTGTAATGCAAAATCACAGTCATGATTACTTACATTTACATATTGAGCATTATGTACAGTGTTGTTTACATGAACCATGTTAATTGAATTTAGCATGCTGTATCTAACATAAGCTCTCCTATCATAAACATCATTTTGACTTTCCAAATTTTTTTTCAGCAAAACATATTCGAAATTAAAAAAGAATGTTAGGCACCCAAGAACATAGAACTTAACATGTTGAATTTAGAAATGGTTTTCCCAGATGTTTGTCCACAGAACCTGTTTAAATTTGGGAAAAAAAAGTGAGGCAAATAACCTCTTTGGTTTAAATGGAAAAAACTTTTCTCATATTGAAATTTGATTGTCCCCAGAATGATATGCGCTGTGTGAAAATAATTGGAGTTAACTGACTAAACAGTTCTCAGGATACATTTAAAGGTCACAGTCAGTTTTGAACCAGCTTATTTAATATTGAATATTGAGCAAATTAGTTTGTTGGACCTGTATAAAATAAATCATATGACCAGTTTTCTAAAGGCAAGGATTGTAGACATTTTCTATCCCTTCATCAAATTTTATGCAGAAATGAATTTGTGTGACAGAACTTAATTCATCTACCCATAGGATGTTACCTGCCATATTTAGAGTTGATTGACCAAGAGCAGCTAGACATTTGGGATGAAAAAAGGATAAAATAAATCCTCATAGACTTCCAGCCGCAGGTGGCTTGGAAGCCTCAGAATAATAACAACATACTTGTGGTCTGTCATTGCTAGCTTTACACAGTTGTTGCCCAGAGAGTTGATGGAACAAATACATTTATCTTTACTACAGTATAGAGTGCGTCAGCCTTTTCTTTTGTTCTCCTTCCAGTTTCCTCCAAACCTATGACTCGTTAAAATTCTACAGCAATTTTCTGGGATTTAATTGTCAGTATCTCATAAACTGGTAAAGATTAAACACAGAAATATTTTTATATAATTAGTGTTGTTTTTCATTTGCCACCTTTCTTATGTACTTGATTGTGTAACAACCTACAGTATAAATAATATCTATGGATTATTCCAGGAAATAGCCTCAATAGCCCCAATGTACAAGAACTCTGACAAAATAGCTACAGTACTTAAATCGTTAGTGAAATACTGTTACAGTTTTTATGGTTAGATCTTATTAAATCACTGGCTGGTGTCTTTTAGACAACTGACTGAGTTTTTCAGTTCACTATTACTGAGAAGCTGTTCATCAAGAATTACAATAAAAAACTACATTTTATAATGAACATTCCAATTTCGTCCTCTAAGGCAATTACATATAGATATACTTATACACTATATAGTACATATACTGTTTAAGATACTGTTTATATTCTCCTATAATCAGACTTTATTCCATATTATAAAATTGCAAACAGTATTAGTTAACTTACTTTAAAGAATATAGACACTGCTGCTTTTTTTTTTCTCAAAAAGCCAACAGTTAATAAATACAGTATTAAAGAAAAAAAAATACACAGCCATCATTGTTATAGATGAAACATGACTTTTTTTTTCTTACCCTGTGGTTACGGCAGTCCTTGATCTAAATTTAGGATATGTCTTGCCCTTCACTCATTTTCCCTGTGGTTCCAGGGTAGTTATGCAGTGCTGCCAGTCAAATCACCATTTTCAGTGCTTAGAGAAAAGAAGATTTCATTTGGTAGTCTGGAAAAATGAAGCATGAAAACCTTTGTTCAGAGAGAAACACAGGCCACATGCCCATCCAACTGTGTTAGGATTAAATATACATGCAGAAATAGAGATTGGTGGATGATTAAGAAAAAAGAAAAATCAATACTATTTTATACTAATTTATCCATCTTTTCTTGTGTTCTGCTTCATACAGCTTTGTGAGATGCCTTATATCACTGTATTATTCATATGGAACTTGAAACATCACACTGAAAATGGTGTGTAAAACAATTTAGTGCTCCTTATGGTCAGAATCTAAGAATGTATTTAAAAATATTTCTAGTGTGATTATCTTACACCATTATGTGGTAGTGTCCCCTTTCATGGATCTTCTCTCTCTTCCCTTCTCTAATATATTTTCATAGGGCTTTTGAGGGCAGCTTGTTGGACTCACTGATGGAGGTACTGTAAGTAGGGGTATGTGTTCTTCTTAGCAAGAATCACCGTACTACAGGGGTTGCTGTGTGTGGAGGATTGTTTGACGTCCAGATATTACACTCAATTCATGTATGTTTATGTGGTCTGTGAAGACTTAAAAAGCATTCCAGACTCCTTCCAGAAAAATTCCACCACTCCTATAGAGTCAGTAGCTCCCAATTACATTACACACATCTGCTGCTGAGAGTTTCCTGGAATATAAGCACAAGGGTTATAAATATAGAATGGGCCAGACCGCTGTGAAAGGACAGCCCAAACTCCCACCTCTGAAGTGTTTAACTCCAGCTTGATAGGAACAGTAGCAAGGGATCAGGATGCCCCAACAGGGGAGCAGATGTGAACAGGTTTTAACTCATCAAAGCCTAGTTGTGCTTCAGGGGTAAAGCTGCCTTTCTTTGTAAGGACATTGATGGATCCATTAATGAACTGAAGTTGATGCAGGATTCTGTCTTTTTTTCTACAAAAAAGAATCCAGTACTTTCTGGAGAGGAAGAAGGACAGATGAACATCTTTGAAAGGTTTTCTTCTGTAGACACCTTCATGGCTAGCAATTCCACCAGAGAGTGAAAACAGAAGACCCCTTGGAGGTGAGGTCCCTACCAATGAACAGTGAAGACGCAGACTTTGAGCTTTGTCTTTACTCAACACAGGGAAGTCATGGTACTCTGGTAGCAAGTGAACTGGAAAGACCTCAGCGGAAGTTATGGTTTGAACTGTGGCGAAGCAGCAACCATGACACGCCTGATCCCATTCGGTGAATTCCTTGTGAGCCCAGTTGAATTGTGGGTAGTGCTGTTCAATCCACAGAAAACCCGGCACCAGCTGACAAAGAGAAGAAGAAACACACAAACGACAGTGCAAGGGGTTGTCGTTCAATGTATTGCACAGGTTTTCCACTGCTTCTTCTACTTGATTCACTGGCCTCTTGAGAGCTCAAGGCAGACCTCTGACTTGCCAGTGTTTGAAATATATCCTCAGAGTCCACTAGATTAATGTTTGACTCTTCCATACTGAAAGGGTGTTGCTCTCACAAGTAGAGGAGCAATAGTCTTGAGATTTGCGGCTAAATCCAATAGCGGGAAAGGAGCTGAGAAAGTGGAGATCAGGGTGACAAATCAAAAGTAAAAAATATTCTGGGGAAAAAGTAAACAGGTGAGGGGAGAGCCGGAGAATTGAGGAGAACAAAACAGATTTAGTTTGAGGTATACTGTAACTCAATAAACAGATAACAAGTAGGAATCGAAGAATTATATCTCTTTACAGGACTCACTGAGTTTATCATGGAGTATATAGAAATATATTTGACTATGTATTGTATTTAAAGATAAGTTAAATACTCTATATTTAGAACAACAACAATTGTATTAGTATTAGTATTAGGAAAAATACATCAGAATACACATGTAAAGAATCAGATTTCATCATGTCTCAGACATTTATGTGATAGGCTTCTTGACATCAATGTTTCCTAATATATGATGTATGAGTACTCCTTGTGATGTTATGTTATGTTATGTTATGTTATGTTATGTTATGTTATGTTATGTTATGTTATGTTATGTTATGTTATGTTATGACTGCCATGTTACCTTCTGCTTTTCGTCAGATATGAATTAACTTTGTTCCCTTTTGTCGCTGGTCTACACCAAAGACATATGGCTTAAGGAAGACCATTATAATCATTGTTTTTTTTTGTAGTGTTAAGTATGTGACACTATAATGCATGTTATTTATGCCTTTCAAACTTAAATTTTGAGTTGTAAGTGAAGCTTTAATAAACTGTATAGTTATTACATTTAATAAAGTTATACAGTTAAATTTATGAGTGAACCCAGGTTTTAAAACAGTGCTGATAAATCCTGGTGTTTCCATGTAGACCTCAAACAAAAATGTAATAGTGAACAGTAACACAAACAGTAGGAAATAAATGTGTTATTAATTTAAAGCATGTACTGTAGGAAGTTATAAAAAAGTTGTGTAGCTCCTGTTTCCTGCTACTGAGGTATTGATCTTGCAAATGGTGTACTAAAAGATTGATTTTTTTACAACACGTTTTGCAGTACAAAGAGCATCAAATAATAGGAATTAATGCCACTTAAAAGCTATACTTAAAAAGCATAATCTATTAATGTATGCACTTAGATTGCATTAAGCCCAGTGTGAACCTATCAAGGTGCTGGTATAGCAGTTTTAATCTGTATAATGCAAATGGTGGAGTACAGACAGAATTTCAATAAATCCATCTTACTTTAAGTACTCATATATAAAAAAACATATATATTCAACCCCTTGTTAATCAATAATTTATTGGGGTTATACTGTGCAATCCAGATGTGCCAGAATGCGTTGGTCATTTGTGAAGACCATTTGTATGTATGGCTTGTATGGAGGCTGGAAGTCATAGTACAGCTGGGAAAAGCTTTGAAATGAGTTTTAATTTGTTATGAAAAGGGGCATTTTGGAAAAAACAAACAAGAAGTGCACATTCCTGTAATGTTCTATATTCAATTATTCCCAAAGGTTTTTTTTTATAACCCGAGTATAGCCCTGGTCAATCTCTAGTGTTACCACGAATGTTGTGTTAAGGGAAGCCTTAGGACCAGAATATATTAAGAATTAACATTTTATAATATACAGTATATAATCCTATACACAGATTTTCATATACCAGACAACAGTGTGCATTACAGAGTTTAAATGTCACTGCATCTTCTGTACAAATACCACACAACAGGTGTTTGTTTCCTTGCTCACGCACAGCATTTAAACACCTTTAAAATACAGGGCAAGTTTCCTACACTTTTTAGGCTCAAATCATATGATGACAATGCAAATTTTAAGCACAGACAGTTTTTTTATTTACTCAGCTTTGTACATTACCAAAAATACACAGAAATCATTTTGTTTTGTAAACCCAGATTAACACCATTCAGAACTGGGAATAGATGTTGACATTTTTTAGATATACATTTTAGGTCGTTAATTGGCAAAGAGAATACCCAAGTGAAACATTCAGTATTCATGATGATTCCTTATTTCATCTAGAAATAATTCATTATTTTTTTCCGGAAATAACACTTTAATTCCTTTTGTGGATACATTTTGTTTTGCTTTCTATTTTCAGATAATTGAAGAAGAATTATAGCAATCCAATTAGTACACTGTTCTAGATTGTCATACCAGTCATACCAGCATACCAGCATACTAGTTTCAGTCATTGAAATGACAATGTTTTGCTGCTGATTTCTTGTTAATGCGGATTTTAACATTTAGCTTTAAGCTCTGGATTTTATCTTTTTTGCATACCGGCGTAATTATTGTTCTTGTCTTTTTTAAACTAATTACAATTAAAACCAATTTAAGGGCTATAAGTACAAAATGTATATTGTTTTTTATATATAATTATCAATGCCAAGAAGCTGAATATTGATAGCAATCTTTCAGAATCAGTTGTCAGTATTTCAGACAAATTCTAATTAATGCAATGTAGAGATGAAATGTATTGAAAGTTTGAAGTGTATTTAAGCTTACGTGGTGAGGATGAGGCTGATAGCACCACCCCTCCCCTTCTGAGGAGTTGCTGCAAGGGTGAAAATTGTGAGTAGGTGTTGTAGCGGCAATGCTTGTTAATAAGACAGAATTAAGTGTTGCTGTGCTTTCCCAAATGAGGCTCCATCTCTCTCTTCATCTCTGTGGTGCAGCCACAGAGAAACTATTCATGCAGGCTGATTTAAAGGTGTTTTCTTTTGATAAGGGACAGCTCCCAAAGGGGGATGCACTTAGCTAAGCCTGGCTATCATGATCAATGGTCATCCATTGGCACCTATCTGTCTAGGGAGTGCCAGATGGACATCTGGATTGCATTCCTAGGTGTCAGGAGTAAGTGACTCATATCTCACCTTGATCAACCAATCAGGAACTGGTAGGGCAGAATAACATACGTTGGTCTCTGATGCCCATGAAACTTTCAGCCAATGAACGAGCTGAAGTTCCTCATGGTAAAAACAGGCAAAAAGGAGAATCTCTAAGGAGAATTCCAGGGGTGCAAGACTATTTTAAAGAATTCCAGGGCAGGACGGCCCAGGAGCAGAAAGGCTCCCAGGGGCAGGAAATTCTCGCAGCGCGCCTCCTGACCATCCTGAGACTCAGCCTGGACCAACACAGGACGGCTAGTGTGTCCAAGTGCCAGAACTTTCCTCTGTTCTAAGAGTCTAGAGCGGAGGTTGCCAGAGAGGAACCAGAGGATCCACCCGAGGTTAGCATCAGCAGCAAGCCTCGTGAACAAGTCGGAACTGTGGACAGCTGAATCACTATTTAGAACTAGTGCTTCATCAGGAACGAACCGGTCCTCTTCCTGACCTGCTGGGACCCACAGTCATCTTTTCTCCTCTGCACAAACTTTGCTAGTTAAAGCCAACACTAACTAGCCAGTCAGTGAGCATCAGCACCGCACCATCGCACGCCGCACAGCACAGCCTGGCACCTAGCCAGACAGCGCGGATTGGACAACAACAAGCCTGCAACTGCTTCTTTGTGCCTGCAGGAGATCTGAATCCCCAGAGATTGTATGAGTATTCAACTTCACTGCATTACTGCTCGAGAATTAAGTTGTTATCCCAACCAGTTGATATCAATTTAATTCCTAAGAGTTATGTACTTGTTTTGAGTATCTAATGTAGAAGTTGTAACCAAGTTCAATTATGAAATGGTCTAAATGAATGATATACCGAACATATGTCTCTAAATATGTATAACTCTTCGTAACTGATTGAATATATACCTTTTGTATTCTGATAACCCTCTCAATAAGATCTGTTGGGTTTACATGCATATTCTATGTATTCATAAATGTATCCTCATGTATTAGTACCTGTGTGTGTGTTGTTTGAGTTATACCGCAAGGTTGGATTCTAAAGCCATTAAAATAATCATTTTGTGATTTATGGCTACAATTAATAATTGTCCCCGTAAATGCCCAAACCCTACAGAACCGGTGCCTCGTCAGAGCACACTACAGTGTGATGTTTATATGTAAGAGAGAAAGTAGGTAAAAGTTCTGTTTAAAAAAATACTAATTAATTTGGAAAGCAACTAGAAGGCCATTTTTACCAAATGTAAAACTCCATTTAAAAGAAGGTTCTTCTACTGGTACCTGTAGTAAGTTTTCATACAGGTATCAACTTTTCTGAAGTCTACATATACTGTAACATTATACTGTATGACGAACTTATATATGATATACTGTATATTCTGTATATATCATATATGGTTTTCTGTAACATTTTGTAAATTTAACATTAACAATTCTGATGATTACTCAGAAAGTTTCAATTTAAGTTGACATGTGATGTATTAAGTAAATTATTGCAGAATATCCAAAATGGCAAAACGGAGCATAACGCATACACTAGCTTTAGAACAAACCTTTCTATTTTTTTTTTATTAGGAAAGAGATCTTTATTTAATCTTTTATGAAGGCCCATTAAAATGCCATAAACTATACTGTATATGTGCATTTATATCTACAGTAATAGGTACATTTATCCAAACACTTGGCTTTCATTTGCCACTCCAAGTGCATTATTAGACTATTATTTACTAAAGCTCCAGCACAATCTGAGCATCATTTTGTATGTTCTGTGTTGCTTATTTCCATTTTGAATTTAATTTTAATTCACTCACCCCGAGAAGTTCGCTTTTTAGGTGATGGGACAAAGCAGTATTCACTTTTTCAAAGTAATCCAGAAAGCCTGTCAGCCGACTCTGGCTTCCATACAGACTGAGATCCAATGTTTGCATACAGTAGATATTTGTTTAATGAAGATTCCTCATCTATTTTGACCTGAGCTCCCTCCCTTCTTTCAGCTGTCTTTCAGCACAATATACCTAAACAAAGATTATGAGCCAGTTTCTAAATGTTATGTTTTAAGTACATGTGTAGATTAAATCATTCTGCTACATCAGTTACTAAGTAAAAAAAATCAATCTGATAGAACACAAAGTTCAATAAATGCTGGATGTCAACTAGGAAAACAATCTGTAGAAAAGCAGCTACTTAATTTATTTTCCATATTACAGTATAAAGAAAAAAAATATTCTGTGGCTTACAATCTTACATAAAATGTTCAATAATTACGTTCAGAACCCTGTATGGCACTTCTGAATATGAAGCATGCACTCACAGTACTGCTCCAGACAGATGAGCATAACACAATAAACACATAGACATACGGATAGATAATTAATATTAACATTCCTTCTGTAAACTAGCTCAGTGAAGCTGTGGTTCACTGTGAAAGACACACCTGGGAAAACAGCACAAAAAATGTTCACTATTTTGATTCTGAGCATGTCTACTTTGTCTTGCCACAATTATAAATAAAGGGCTGCAACATCACATTTTAAAGAAATTATGGTATTGCTTATTCAAATGGAACTACTTCTAAGGAAGTTAAGGATATGTTTTTTTATATGGATAGATTTCTAAATATTTAATTTTTGAATGGGATTTGGGTTCAGTGTGAGTGCAGTTAATTATTTTACATTTTAAGGTTGTAAATTGAAATTCAGAATGTAATGTTTCAAAATTCCTTAAGAAGAACCATCATTACAGGGTATTCTGAAAGCCATGTAAGCTCCTTGTTTTTTTAAAGACCCTCAAGGTTTTACTTTTTAGCAGTGATACCCTGGAACCTTGTAAATCTGTTTAGTAGACCATGTTCAGAAGCACTGGAGGCTTCTCTCTAAGCCACAGAGTGAATTTGGAAGTTAAAAGAAAAAAACAACAAAACCAACAAAAACCAAAGAAGTTGTTATCTGGTGTCATTCCACCTTATCAAGCTATGGCATGATTGTGTAACAGAAGTGAAGTGAAGGCAAGTGGAAATCTCGTATTTATCCCGACCCTGTTACATCTGATTACATTGACAAGGGTATACTTGTATATATATATAAGTTCTGTTTTGGTGAAAATGCAAAACCTGGTGACACACTTGCGGTGTTCAGTCATTGTCACTTATGCGTTTGGTGAACTAAAAAATCAGTGTAGGAAGCAAAAAACATCTTCTGTAAAAAAGCGGTTGCCTACGAAAACAGCTATGTACTGTACCAGCCCAGGTTTCCACAGCATGTTCTCTTTGTGTGAATTAGTCATTGCACAATCACACACCCACTTGCTGTTCTATCACAATTAGATGGTTTCAGCACCACCTGGGTCAACAGGATTCACTTTCAAATGGAGTGTTCCTGCTTCAAGCTACATTTTCCTATGCAATGTACTGTAATATCACCCTGAAAACATTTCTAGGTGATTTTCCTATTTTTAAAATGTTTAAAAAACTACTGTAAGTATATAAAGTATGAGCAAGAATTTAAGGCTTTGCAATTGGCACTTCTTATGATGAAATTCCTTTTATTTTAGTGTACAGTAGATGTTTGTATTCCGGTAATGCGATCCAAGATGAAGAACATTCTGAAATTACAGTATGCTTTCAAAATACTAAAGTGAATGTATGCGTTAATGTACCAGCTTCTCTTTAAATGTGTTTTCAAGTACTGGCAAAAGTCACCAATAGCAAAACAAAGTATTCAAAGTTAATTCTTCAGGGAAACAGATGCAATAATTGTTTTGCAAGTATTCATAGTGGGATTCGCTAACCATTCTTTGCATTGTAAAAAGCAGACATTTTCATTTATGAACAACCACTTTTCTTTTCTTGGTAAGAAAAAAGCTAACATTTTTTGTGATCACATTTTTCTTTTTCATTTTGACAAAGAAGACAAAACATTAACAATAAGAAAAGAATAAAAGAAAAATGACATCCTATTACCCACTGACCCTCCCTTCCCTTCAGAAAGACCTGTTGATAGACAGATCGCAGCTAGTATTCCAATTTACCACATATTTCCAAAAGTGCTTTATTTATTCCAATAGTTAAAATTTCTAACAGTGTTGTCTTTTAAATGTGACATCCATTGTCATACTGGCATACAGGCAGGGTGCCAGTATTGCGCTATCATTTTTTTTTGCAGCAGTCAATCCAGCAAGCCAAATCATTTGCTGACACAACAGAAGCCGTAAAATTATCATTAAGTAACAGCACAACTGGATCTGAAGGTAAATATGGCAAAGGTAATGGTTTGGAAATGCATAATGTTATTACATATTGCCAAAATTTCGCTATTTGTGCGGTGAGCTGTTCACAGTAATAGATGTTTAATGTTTTGTTGAAAGATTTAACAGTAAGGTATTTTTTATGTGTACTGGACTTTATATTGCCTGTAGCTTGATACCTGGTGTTCATTCAAGCAGTTATTTAAATAAATTAAAAGAATTTTAATTAAAAGACACTTGCATTTCTTGCTCATTCTACACCCGAGAGTAACAATTTCCATTAAATTAAAGAGGATATACATCATCAACCTCTTCTCTAAGCACTACATTCGACGAACTGCATGGTATGCAATATGTGATCAGCATTGCTGTCTCAAAGGTCTAGGTTTTGAGATTTCTTTCAAACGATAGGCATTTTTCTGTGTATTGTGTATGTTAACACTGTGTTCATGCCATGGGTTTTCTCTGGGTCTTCTGATTCTTCCTGCCTTCCAGAGACAAGCTGGCTAGGCTTAATTGACTATACTAAATTGGACCATCCTGTATTTTCTGGATATACAGGATGGATACATTGCTATTTAACTATTTCTCAGCATGTTTTTTTTTAAGAGCATTTTGTCAGCCAAGAACCTAATAAAATAAATAAAAATCATATAGTTTAGGTTCTTACGAGAATAAACAAAAGAATGAGAAAATAAATACATATCATACTTTCCACTATACCGGATGCTATCACAGCAACAGATATTAGTCATGCATTTAGATTAATTGGGGCAAATACTGTACACATGTTAAATATGGAGATGCAGGTCATGTTTGCTATTAAAGAAAATACCACAGAGTTTTTATACTGACCTCATATATTCATATATTGTATAATGTGTGTTTTGTGAAGATGTAAATTAGCATAGATAAAAGTGTTCTTCAGTGAACTTGCTCTGAATGACTGAAGAACTTAAAATTTGTTGTGTTTAATGATAATCCATTAATTTAATTAAATTACACAGTATCCTAACATATCTTGCTCTGTTAGCTACATAATAGTAATTACTTTGATTATTCTGACATTTCCCACCACTTTTTGAAATTTTAAGATTGAACTACAATTAATAAAAGAACAGCTGCAATATATGCTTCATAAGATAGTAACAAGAACTGAACAGATGAACTTTCTTCTTACAATTTATAACACTAACATTATTGAGATGTAAAAATGAATTATGCTACATTTCCAGTACAGTATAAGCATTGTTGGTAACTGTTGGAACATGTAGTGTGAAAACTATTTTAAAAATTGTGGTCATTTTCAGAGCATAGTAGTTCAGGTGGGTAGCTGTGTCAGCATGTGTAGGCTGCAAAGGAACAAGTAATAGGTTTATTCCATGCTGAAAAAAAGAAGAAAGAAAACACAATGTTTTGGCCGTGGAGTCTTCTTCAGGTGTGAGAGAGACAAGGCAGTAGGCAAAGGTAATATAGTGGGAGAACAAAGGCTGGGAGAGAGGAGGAGTGAGAGGCGGGAGCAGGGGACAGAGAGAGAGGCCAATTAAGAGGTGTGAAGTCAGAGCATTAGCAGCATGCTAACAACTAAAAACAAGAAATTAACAAACGTTTTGACCTTTGTCCCTATTGCTTTGTGCCTGTCTTATTTACACAGGTAGTCGTTTATAGATTTCAGTCAAAACAAATACTGCTCGGCACAACTTACAGTATTGTACGCCAAACCTACAGCATTATATCCTTCAGTAGAACCATGCGTTCCTCTTGCCAGTTTATAAAATGTCTCCATAGTACTTATATTTTCCACTGGCCTTTTCTTCAGAAAAATATTATCTTTCAGTTCATGACCAAAATAAGAAAATTAACCCAAGGAAAAAAATATTTTTAAGTATAAGGCAGTTTAGAAGAAAAGGGTAGAAGACAAAATAGATAAAATATGGCCTGATTATATACAATAGCTACGTCCAGTTCTGTTTGGGAACCCGGATGTCTAGTACTGGTAGTTGCAGTGCAGACAGACTCATGGCCTAGTTTCATAACATGAGACTAATAAATATGACTCCCTTTAGTGATGACTGCCCCAGCGTCATAAAAATATTTTGGAGAAGCATAAGCATGTTCCTGGACTATATACTGTAGGTAGTATTATCAAAGAATATTATTGATATGATAAGACAGGTATAATACACTAGAATCACTGAAAGAGCAGCTTGTGCTTATTGGATATTTTTATATAGGTTCGGTATATATCAATTTAAGCCTGCATTTTAAAATTGATCTGGGTCATGCCGTGTTTGCAAATATTTTTTTAGTCTCACATAGTTAAAAATAGCCTTAGTTCTGATAGCAGTGTCATGCCTTAGGGTTAGGTTAATATTTGAGTCTATGAAAATAATATCATATATTATTAAAACGATAAAAAAACAATATCATATACATAAAAACAAAAATATAGAGAAAATTATCCGTACAACCTATTTGCTTAGTAATATAAATCAAGGAACAAAAAAGAAGCCTGTGAAAGTGCTATATCAACAACTAACTCTACACAATTTTGTTTTTCTGGTATGACATTTGTGGTGGTTTGCTCGATTTCCCAGTGTTAATATAGTTTTTCACACTGTTAGGAGCCAAAGTAATCCCACTTCATAAATATAAACAGATAAATTGGTGCTACTATTTGACTGCAAAGCACTAGCACTGATGTTACCAGATGTTCATCACAAATGTGCTATTGCACAGCACTTTGAGTTTCTGGAAAAGAAAATTGTGTGTGAGGCTTGTGGTTTATAATGTTATGGTGATACATTACCTTTGTTAAAATTCTGAATGTTAATTTGATTCTTAGTGATATTTCCAGTTTATTCTGTATTTAATATGGTAATCAATGAAATTCAAAGAGCTGTAACTTGCTAATGATTATTGTTCAGTACTATTTATTTTGTGCTCAGATCAGATTTCCAATATTGTGAACCTTGAGGAATTCTAGCAGTGTCCCACAGAAACATATCAAACTGTCTTCAAAGACTCATTACTTACCGGAATGTCCAGACAGTTGGTCATTGCAGGAGAAAGAGATCAAAGAGTATGTGAGCACTGACAAAGTTTTAGATGTTTAAAATCTCTAAGTCTAAAATAATTTAAAATGTACTGCTTAGAAAACTAACAAAATATACCATTGGACTCTGTTACTATAATGGTAAGGTTGGTAGAAGACAACAGCAGTGAAATAAAAAAAACAACCAAAAGTTCACATTAAGCCTTTTTTTTCTAGAACAACTCCCAAACACTACTTCTCTAGGTTTTTTCTAAACATTTACCCTCATCAGTCCTCATTAGAGAACCTATGTGTGTGGGAGCTGAAGTACACAGCTTGTGTTAGTGTGCATCTTTCTGTGGCTTACTTTGAACCAACATTGTACTCAAAAAACATCAAAGCAACCAGGAAAAATTCTAATAAACAGATATTACGAAAAGTATTATAACAAGGGCTAGGCTGTGACACGGCGATATGTCAAGCTCAGCTCTTGGTATAACAGAAAACAAAGCTAGGCAATTTCACCGCTTCTTATTTTTTCCTTTCTTTTAAAAAGCCAGCAAACAGTAAAGCCTACCTATCCTTTGATTCCCAAGACAAGGCTAAGATGTTCTTTCAGATGGATGTTTAAAAGCTCAAAAGGCTTTCCTATCCCATATCTCCTCAAAATGGCCCTTTACCATTAATACTATAAAAGACACTTTGTAGCATTCCCTCCCTAACTGCCCAAGATATTGCTGCTGCACAGTTCTGATTGGCCTCAATTACTGCCGTCTGCCCTAGAGATTAACCCGTAAAGAGATCACACCGGCAGCACTACACCAGCTCCCCTCGCATTCACACTATGTTGCACAAAGGCGGAAGGCTGTCAGACAACATCACCAATCAACATGAAAGAAATAAAAGAAGAAATAAAAAATACCAGACTCAAGTCACCCCACTTTGAAAATTCAAACACTTCTTAAAGGCTTAGAGATAAAGTCTGAATAAGGATGGAAAATTAAACCTTTTATAGATAGCACTGTTAAGCACAGTTTTCAGCACAAAAGTATCTGCATAGTTCTTATGCTAATTCATCCTTATTAAACTGACTGCTAGATGGATATTACACATTAAAGGCTCACAGACATAAGTGGAATGGTGCCCCTTTATCCCAACCCATCCATTACATACAGTATGACATATATTTGTACATTTTAATGTGATCATATAACTTGGCTTCATAACAATAAACAGTTATGTGTATTACCCATAATGAAAAGTACATTTGCTGCAGCATTATTTTCTCATGTTTACTAGGATAATGTTAATTTGCCAATTCTTATTCATTTTTTAAGTGGCATTTTCAGAAAATTGCTAAACTCTTGCCAATGTGATGAAGGCCAGTAGCCAATAAATATTAGATCATGATTTTTAACAACACCACTTCTGATCAATGATTCTTTTTTGTTTGTTGGGATAATAAAGATACTTTATGTTCCCATTGTATTTCAACCCTAAATAAAATTTGAAAATTATCTTTAATTTTTAAATTAATCTTTAAGGCTAAGCACGGGCTGAACAGTTGTAAGTGTGCAGTGTACATTCCATAACAGTTGTTCCACAAGTCTCAACATCGGCAGAGTCCATATAAATAGTGTCAAACATCACATAAAATACAATGCCAGCAACACACACCAGTCATAATGGGCCTTTTGGCTTCCAAGCTCACAGCCTACCCTTGTGGAATATAATACTTGCTCTTTATATGAGGCATAAATCACAAAAATAAAATCTGAGAGCATTGGGAATGAATCAAGAGCTCTGTTCATTGTTTAGACTCAACCTGCCAAAATCATGGTGGAAGTTACATATTCACAAATACCTAAGAGCAAGGAGCATCTTTAAAAGAAGTGGATGGACTTCATGTGCAAAATGAATTAACATTGTAAATAATTATATGAAGAAAAATCCTTTCAGTAACTACTAGGGGAAGTACAAATAGAGATCTGTGACCTTGAATGGCAGTCTCTGGTATCAAATATCCATCCATCCGACTGATGTAAATAGAAAAATGTGGCCAGGAATGAAGCTGGAATAATCTTTCTTGTTTTAATTGAAAGTGCCAGATGGAAGGCTCATCTGTCCCCAACCAACATCAACCAGCAGAATCTTCGCTTCTGTCTCTTTAATGATTGCATGCTGGTGTTTGTCGCCAAGCTCAAACAATACTTCTAATTCTAGAAAAGCATCTGTCAATGAAAGCAGTGAGTTAGATATTAAATCTAAAACATGGTGACAGGAAAGTGAACATTGAGTTTTATTCCTTCTTAGGAATGACTAATATTCCTTATTAGGCTTACTAAAATGTTCCCAGAAACCTGTACAGCACTTCCTTCACACTGCTATGCAGTATTGGTTTTCCTATCTTTTTTTTTGTTGTTGTTAGCAAGGTAGGACATCAGACACATCTGTTTGTCAGTGTTCAGAGATTGAAAGAAAGGCATGTTTTATTTGGCTTTTGGAGACACGACAGATAACTGTGAAAAACAGAAAGGGAATTCCTTAATTCTAATTAAGTTAAAACATTTTCTTTCCTTGGTATAGAAAAGGTATTTCATTGGTAAAAATCCCTTTGTAATTGCTTTTTTCACCCTGATATCAAAACCAGGTGTCCTTGTACAGCTCCACGGGACATTTTGACAAGAAAATACAGCTGTTCCTTCACGCATATACAGTGACATACAACTTGGAAATTAAGCAGGAAAAAATAGGGAAAAAAATAACTAGTTTGGAAAAAAAATGTTTCCTTATTGTTTTCTACTTGATAGCTATGCACCTGGCAACATGCTGACTGGAACTGAGCAATATGACACCACAGCGCCCCCTATGATCTCAGATAGTTTACTGTCAAAGCTCTAGCACACAGACACGATTGCTCTGTACTGAGATGTCATATACTGCAGCACATGACAGAAGTCTTCTTTTTAAGTAATACCTAGGTTTAGCTTTGTAGACAGATTTTAGTTCTGATGAGTTTTTATTCACAAAAAGGTTGTATGACACTATCTGAGAAAACAGCATTCCCATTAGAATGTACATCATGTAAACTGTAATTCACCTGCTGTTCCTTTATAGCACACAGTGTTATTAAAATTTTATAGGACAATGTTATTGAAATGCACCAATGATTTCATAGTATGTTGCTAATAGAGGTAACTGCCTGATATTTTCTATACTGAAGATTGGTTTTGCGGTTAATTGTTATCTTAACTGTGTAAGATTGTTTTTGTGTACGATGGTGCTTTTGCATGTGACTGTCTGAGTGCTTTTGAGAATAGGGCAGCAACCCTTACTTGCATATGACATTTATTTCACATTGTGGGCTTGAGCCTCAGATTCAGGAAAAGCTTGAGATTGTTGATGAAAAAGCCTGAGGTAACGCAATCTGCAATTCTAATTTGAGTTTCATGCTTAAATCAGGTCAAAAAATAATAAAATGCAGAAACATCACCTGGAAAACAAGAGCACCTCAAATTTTAACATTTATTGCAATAATGGCAGCTTTAACGTCAAACAGGTAGGAATACATTTGCAATTTCAATGAAAGGTACTGTAAACTGCAAACATTTTTAAATCTAAAACAATGTAATGCAAATTATTCTTTTAAAACAGTCAGTAAATCTTTGATCTTTTATAGAGCTTTGCTGTTATGTTATGTGTTTGTATTAATTTAACACTAGACTGCAAGCTATAGCAATTATTTCCTATTAAAAAATAAGACATACAGTAAAAACACGATGCCCTGGAAAACAAAACCAAACATACCAGTGACAGAAGGATTGCAGTTTCTCCATTACATTGAGTTACTGTATGAAAGCATGAAATCAATTGAACAGAGACTTAGTTGCTTCACTGTTGTAAAAATCAACCTCTGCAACAGACATTTTAAAAGCTTAATATGAAGAATACTTACAGTTGTATTTCACACTTAAAGGTTAAGATTTATACCAGGGAAACATGATTTACAAGAAAACTTGTAAAAAGGAGGATAAAATCCATCTACCCAAACTCAGCAACACTTCAGGTAAAAATAAAATGCAAAATAAATCACAAACAAAATATGAGAGTCGTGGGAATGAATCAAATGCTCTCTTCATTGTTTAGACTCACCACCAGCCAAAATGATAGTGGAAGTAACATATTCACAAACAACACAGAGCAAGGAGCAAAATCCAAAATTCCCAAACCAGAAGCAGGAGATTTTGTTTTATAAATGAAACTGGTTGATTCTAATAAAAAAATCCCTAAAACACGAGTCTTAGAAGTATGGCCTTAATACCCTGACACACGCTCTCCTCCCACCCACACATAGGCAACTGTAACTAGCTGATTATCGGAATAAAAAAACAGAACAGATAAATAAGCAATGCCTATCTTTACTAGAATAATTTTCTGCTCTTTATAGCCTTCTAAATACAGCCTGATTCAAATTTTTCACTTGGCACACAATCTCATGATGAGGGATACTGTATGTACCTAACAGAAAATTAAGGAAAGAGTTAATAGTCAATAAAACATCAAAAGAATACAGCTCGTTTCTATTTGAAGGCAGCATGTGTGTCATACAGTACATGCAATTCAAAATTCTCTGAAGGTTATCTTTAACTGAGAGAGAAATCAAGTGAGGCAATTGATTTTGATTTTATCTTTTGTCACTGACATATTAATTCCCGACTTTTTCCTGTTCTTCTCCTCCACTGACGATGATGATACTGACAAGAATTGCTTGCTCTAGTTTAGAACTTAATATAACAAGCCCTGCCTTTCAAGAAATTACTGGTGTAGAGATAAAAAAGAAGACCCTGTGATTATCAGTTGTATGTAATAATTGTGAACAAATAACATTTGAATTATTTTTAAACTGGATGATAATATCATAACTTTCTACCTCCCGTCCCTCTCCACCAAAGGCATTTTGTTCCATGGTATTGCATGCTCCTGGGAATATGTATCACTGCAGGTATTCAAATATGATTACTGTGGAAGGAGCTGTGCTTCGCAGAGGCTGTAGACTGAACTGGCCACTGAGGGGACTTTTAAAAATTTCATAATAAGGGCATAGTCATTTAGCAGCTGCTCTACTGTACAATCTGCATGCAGCTAGCACCAATGCAAGTTGGAAAAGGGTTAGACAGCAGAGCTTATTTATAATTCAATTATTTTAAATATTTTAAGGCAGAGAGGATGTGCATGCAGTCATAAATGTTTAAAGCACTTTAGCTCAGGGATTGGTGTCCACTTAGCTTTCAGCGGGTGTTGCTACAGATTGACTCCCTGATAATGCAGCACAATTTAGAGGCTTTCCTCACCTTAAATCAGAAATAATGCATTTTAAAAAAGGAACTTCCATAAGGCGGCATCTCATTTAAACATTCCTCCCTCACTCTCACTCCTCACCAACAGAATGCATAGAGAAAATGACAGATAGCGCTGTCTTTTAAGAAGGAGACTCAGATAACTCACGGGGAACTGATGACAAAGTAATTCTGTTAGGCATGTTGGAGATTCCATTGAAAAGGCTAGTGAAATAATCAGCAAATTGTCCGCTCCCATTGTGCCTTACATAGGTTTGTAAACGGAAAGCTTCATGGCAAATTCAGACCCTATAGTCTAAATACAAAAGAGCTGAACACTAAAACTGATGGTCTCCACGCGACAGGATCTAAACCAGATAATAGCAGCTGTAAGATATGCACTGTGCCTGTAATTACTGTATAAACATTCAGCCTAATTCAATGCCTTGTGGAAAAAAAAGAGTTGGAAAATAATAGGTATTGAGCCGAATAACATTGTATGTTCTGGTCTGAGTTACTAGAGCTAGAAATGTGCTCTTAATAATAGCCCTGTTAACATCCTTTAAATTCAAATCTCTCTCAACTTTTTTATCTATTAAATATAAAACATAAACCTGAAATGTGCAGCTAAATATTCACATTTCTGCTTTACAGAAAGATGGTCACAGACATATAAATCCAGCATTTAGAAAAGGTATACATACAGTAGGTTTGGTTCTTACCTTGAAATACTGTTCACAATCCAATAGTCCACAAGATAAGCTGGATGAGCACCACAGCCTGCGAGCCTCACAGTCTGCTTCAGCGCAGCAGCTAAATTCAGGATTCGTCTAAAACACTTTTGACAGAGATGGGGAAGTGCTTCCTTGCTGCTGCCAGAGTCCTTTTTCTCCCCCCTTTCTTTCTTTTTTATTTAACTTGCGTTCTTAAAAATCAGGATAGTCTTCACATGAGCACAGGGATGATGAAAAGAAATCACAGGGGTTCCTCCTCACTCAGAAACTCTCTTTGTGAATGGCTAGAGCAAGTCAGTGCTTCCCACCTTGACAAATCACCCTTTCAGTTCAGCCCATTGTTAATAAGCTGCTCAGAGAGCAAACTTTGAGGCATCAGATTGAAAGGCGGGGGGAGTGTTTTCTTTTTTTTTCCCTTTCTTTTCCCCCAGCACAGCTTTTCTGAGACTAGATGCTAAACATCACCGGCACGAGTTTCTCTCTCTCTCTCTTCTGGCAATTACTGTTATGGCATATGAAGTCATGTCGGAGATAAAGGTTCACAGCTTTCCCCCAGGGAGAAACTCATAATGGTCTGACTGGAGAATTATTCCAAGAGGAGGAGTAAATATATGAAGAAAAAGAAAAAAAAGGAGAGCTTTTGCCCACCCCCTATCCCTCCACCCTTACTTATTACTACCTAGTAATTACTATTACTAGCACTACCTGTACATGAGCATCCCTAAGCTGGCTTTTCCTACTTGCAAAATAGAGTATAAGGACTGGGTCATAGCTTGGTGTGTGTGAACTGACAGGAAAAAAATGAAGAGGTGGACTAAAATAGAAACAACAGCTCACAGCTGAATGGTGGAACAAGGACAGTACACAAAATGCAACAGACGTGATTTTCTATAATTAGTACTGTAAATAAGTGATAATCTAAATCCAAATCTATCCCAATGCATATGCATAAAGATAATTAAGAGAGGCAAATGGCTTTTGGGGGTAAGAAGCAGAAAGATATTAAGTGCACAACACAGTGATAAAGAAAATTCACCCATCAATCCTTATTTTTAATTTGTTCCTAATTATTCTCAAAATAAAAGAAAATACATCAATTTATATAGATAGAAGATTTCTTATGTCTATGTCAAATAAAAAGCCATACAAATCTTCATATAGTCTCAGTTTTTATGGTGCGACCCACTATTTCTTCCTCCAAATCTTTTTCTAGATCTCTTCGTCATACCTTTTCTTCCTCCCTGGGATACATGCCCGCTTCTCTCACTAAACCAGCATTCCATCTCTTCACAGCTATCTGTTCCAAGACCAGGCTTTCTAACCACCTTCTATGCCTTTACAGATGTCGTCAACATAATATCATCCCGAAAGGATTTTGCCTGAAATTTAATACCTGTTCTTTTGATTCTGATACCACTCACACCTGAAGAAGTTTTCACGGCCGAAACGTTGTGTTTTCTTTCTTCTTTTTTTCAGCATGGGATAAACCTATTACATGTTCCTTTGCAGCCTACACATGCTGACGCAGTTACCCACCTGAAATATTAAATTTATTAATCACTGTAGAAAGCAAGACAATTCTAATGTACTGTTTTTATAATATTGTTACCTTTGCCATTTTAAAATGACCCCCCCCCCCCCCAAACATCATTAAATTGCTTAAATAAATCGCTTTGCCTTTAATGAAAATATCAGCCATGCATATGAGCGTACTTATCAGGCCACTCATGATGCACAAGGTCAAACTACAAAAGGACCTTTCTCTCCCTCTTTTCATTTGCTTTGCAAATCTGCAGCATGATTTCAAATAGTGTGCACAGAGTCCTTTCTGTGTCACATGCATACAGTATACCGCAAAGGTTGAATCACGCTATCTGATGTCTTACTGTATGGATCCAAGGCTGTAAATTCGGTACATTCTGGATGTTGACCAGTAAATGCCAGAGTGGTTTGTATTTGAAGGCAATGTAAAACTCATTAGAGATTGATCTACTTCTAAGTTTGCACCTGCTACCTCAAAGGCATAGAGTAAGAGAAGGAAAAAAATAGTGGATCTAAAGCTGCTATTAATCCATATTAATACACGTTGTGGTTTCTTGGTCATTGTCTTCTGGACCCCCATAACCACTAATTTGTGCTCCAAATAAACTTGTATAAGTACTTAGATTCAAGTGCCTTGATTAGACCTTTTCTATAGAAGAGTTCAGTTTTTGAACCTGTTGCAAAAACTAAGCTTCAGAGTTCCCATAATTTGCATATTTTACTTAATTTCTATACTAAAATTTAAGTTATAAAGTTAAAGCAATGAAGAACTAAGAAAACTTATGGAACTGTTTGCTAGAGTTCTTCCCTCCTGTAAATGCATTTATGTTGTTAATTGATGGTTTAAACAACTGCAAGACACGAACAAAATTTTTAGCTAAGTTTAGCACATGCTGAAAATTCTGTTTGACGAAATTATTGACAACAATGCAACTAAACCAAGGGGTAATTGCCATAACTACTTTCTTTGAAAACAGAAGGATAAGGAAAATAGATACTGTACAACAAGGACCAGGCCTGATATGGATATGGACATACAGAAAAATTATATTTATCTGGCAATTTTTGTAAATACAATACTTTAAACAAACTCTTGATTCATTTCAATTAATCTTAAATTTGGTAGTCACTGAGGTAACAAGATTGAATTATAGACAAAATTCTCTGTTTACATTGGAGGAGGAGGAAATGAGAATAACTCTTCAAATCCATCACCTGTGATAGCTTACTGTATATATAAAAGTTGCAATGTTTAAAACTGTCATTCTGCTCACGTGGTGTCAGAACTATAGAAATGTATCAACACCTCAGAGATATTTCTGTTTATTGAAGTTGATCCTAGCTTCTTTCCATAAATGGATGGACTGTAGATCTTTGGCTCACTTACTGTAGTTACTAGCAATCAAATTAGTTAGAGAGGCTTAAGCGCCTCATCTATAACCTTTCTTACGTTGTTATGCACAAAGCAAATAATTAAACTTATTGTTTTAGAAAACAGACAGCAGTACTTGCAATATAACTCATTACAAAGGTCAAAGGATTTATTTGACTTCTGGTTTGAACCTGGGCAGGCAGAGGAACGACAGTTTCAATTGCTAACGAGATATGTCCATATGTTCAGCTATGGTACAACAACTAACTGAAATACAGTATATATATATAGATTTAGTTTGTGTAGAGGGAACAAACTGAAAATCTAGCAAATATAGTCCCTAGCAGCTACTGTCATCACTATGGGCAGATAGCTTTTTATGAAAGACTGCTTCCATTAAAATAACTTTTTTGGGCATTAAAAACAGTAGACAAAACTTATACAAAGTTTTTATCAAGCTGGCATGGTAATGATTGTAGGCTTTAGATGGTATATCACACAATTGCTCAAGTAATTCTTTGACATCCTTAGGATGTCATTATTAACAAGAATGTATTGGGTTGGGAGGATACAAAGCTGAATGGGTTAGCCTGTAGCAGCCCAAAAGCTAGCCATAGTATAAAAGAAGACACTGATCCTCTGTTATTTGTGCTGTGGGCTTCCATCATGAAAATATAGCCTGTACGTTTCACAACATTTCACAAAATGGGAAAACATAGGAAGGGTCTGAGTACTTTAGCAAGGCACTGTGGTTTGTTATCTAATCATGTGTGGGGACAGTAGCAAACAAGGAGGAATAGAACACTATAGAAAAAAAAATCCAAAAAAGATTAGGGAAACACCTGGCAAGCAATTCTGAACATACAACGGTACATGCAAGCAGTAAAACATAAAATATAGATACAAAAACTTGTAAAAGTTACTTTTACAAAACAATAAATTGTTAATTTTGTCATATTATTTTCTAGACATTCTGGGAAAGCCATTGAAAAGGAAAACAAAATGTAAGAATAAGTAATATTTTTACACAGAATTTAAAACAAGGGATGGTATTTTAAGAGTTTACTGTGCTCTAGTAAGACCTCATTTAGAATATTGTGCACAATGTTTGTCACTATGCTAAAAAAATGCTCATCTGGAAGCAGGCTAGAGAAGATAACCAGATACATTTCCAGACTCAAAGGAATACCCTACAATGACACTAGTAATCTGCTAAAAGAAGAGAAACATTTTGGTTTCAACAGAAAAGTCTATGAAGTCTATTTAAAAGCACTGAAAAAGTTAACCCTATGGACTTCAAAACAACAGTGAAACACAAACCAGAGGCCACAAGTGGACACTTCATGAAAGAGCATTTACAACAGAGAACAAAAAGTGCTTATTTACCCAAGGCGTTGGTTACTATGGACCACAAGCTACCCAGACATGTTGTTGAAGCTCATAAGGTGTATTTTTTAACAAAAAGAATGAGATCTTTGGATAAATTAGCTGCTAGCAGCCAAATGTTTGAGTTGATATCAGCAGGATGAGCAAGATGGCCACATGTTTTCTTTGTTCATATAAAGGATTTAGTTTGAAAACTACATATGCAGTCATGAATGAAATAATATCAGAGTATGTGATATTATGTGAATATAGACACAGACCGAGATGAAAGCAATTTGGCTAATGTTAGTGGCAGATGGATCAAAGGCATTAGAGAATTATGGTGACATTACTGTTGAGGCACTGTATTTACTGTAAGCACAGCTTGAATGCTACCAAATTCTTACTTCTACGTTTAAAATTCTGTAGATTTTTTTAGAATAAGTGAAAAGATACATTAAATTACAGATACTGGCAATTGTACAGCACACCACAGGATACTGACTCTGCTATAATGCTTTTTCTTCAAAACAGATAAGTGTACTATACCGTTTAGATTGTTTGTAATTGTGTTACTCGAACTATGAAGCAATCTACCATGTACCTTGTTTTGCCATCTTGATCAAGCTATACTGAAAACGCTATAGGTTTTCAATCAAAAAGCCTCTATATAATATATATTAGCACATATACAACAAATATTTTTTTAATAAATTCAGCAATTTCAATATAAATAAAACCCAACTGAAATTCAAATACTGTGTATTTTCTTGGCAAAAAGTCTTTATGACTAACATCATAATGTTAATGAATAAAAATAAAGTCCGGTACATTCTTGAAATCCTTTATCTGGTTTCTTTCTTTCAAAAAAACAGTTTCTGACTGTAGAAACAGAACTTGTATCGTGCTGTCATTATAAAGCACTTTCCTGATCAAGTTACATTAATTTTCATCAGTTGCTTTCTTCCTTCTTTTTTCTTCCTGACAGCCTTTGGATGCTTGTTTACATTCGCTTCTTCTAAAATACAATTCAGCACATACTGATCAACAGAGAGCTTCAGTTTGGCTTCAGCTGCCTCCTGCAGCTCCCAAGACATTTCATTTTCATGTCTAAGAAAAGTGGGACACCCAAAGAGAAAAAAAAAAAGAACACAGTAGTGCTTGTTTATATCTACTCCACTAAGGCAAAAGCAAAAATGAATGACTTATACTCATGCAGGAATGGTGAGCTTTATAACTATATGCACAAAGGAAATAAAGAAAAACAAAGTATATCTACAATAAAAGTCATGAACTGAAAGTTTTGTCACAGATCCTCAAATAGGCTTTTTCCTAAAGTGGGGTATCAGACCATCGAGTGACAGGTGAGTCCAGCAACTTAGACAAGGCTAATTTGAATTACTGTATAGCAGTATCACATTTCTGCTTGACTGGGCTTCAATGGGGAGCTTAAAAGTGACTGTTATGTTCCAAATGCTACTCTACAGATTATGCACAATCACTTTTAAAAGATTGGTTGCAATTGTCCAATAAACATCCAATCCTGCCTGCTAGTGTAGTGCAAAGTAACAACAGAATTTCTGACACAATGATTCAAATTTAGGAAACAAATAACACACTGCACTGTTTAAATTCATTAATAAACCACTGAGAGGGAACACCATAGCACCCTAACCACTGAAAGGAACACAAAAAATACTGTCTACGGGTATACATAATGTTGTTTATTGTGTAGAGTAAAATGCTAATGTGTAGAGTGAAATATTTTGAAGAGCCACATTAGAACCTGTGATTTAGAAGTACCAGAACAAAACCAATGAACTCAGTGCTCTACTTTGTGATAGATATACTGTAACTCATTAGCGGGCCATCTTCAACTCTGCTTTTGATTTTTTTTTTCTGGTTATCACACACTTCAAAGAAAGAACAGAAAAAAGTATATGTATGTACTTTTAATTAACATCCTCTGACAACGATTTATAAATGCAGAGGAATGTTTTATTTGGTTTGTTTTAATGATGTATATGCATTTCCCATACTGCTGTAAGGGCTACAGAAATGCATTTAACAGTAAGGAAGTAATGGCTTCCTTCACACTTACTGACAGACTCATAACTTTCGCTGCCTCCATCACTCTAATCCTCACCACTTAATCCACTTACACATGAACCAGTAACACTCTGTTAATTGACTTGTTTTCCCCACTATTAGAGAAAAAAAATGCTTTCAACCATGCACCACTGTTTCTCTTTAATGGAGTGGTAAACAAATATCATGCTAGGCTGGTTACTAAATTTACAGAAATATCTAGCGTTTTGTTTGGTTTCGCTTTTAAAGCTGGTAAACAATGAGCTTTGTACTAAACTGGAGGGTTAAAATGTATAACCTTGTTAGTCTTTTCATAATAACTCATTACAGTTAGGAAAAACAATGTCAACAACAAGTGTTCTAAACAAAAATAGACGTATCACTTTTACTTTAATGTTTAGACATTTTTGTTTAACTTGCAGACTTCTCATTTGAAGAGAAACAGGTTCCAACAGAAACAAATTGAAAGTGACACTAAAACTTGAGATCCCATCATATCAGCTTTTTAATCCTTAATGGCATAAAAATACTATCAAAACAACAAATGGAAAAATAAAAGCAGATGCCAAGATATAACTACACATAACTGTATTTGAACTCATGAATGCTACAAAGTAAACAAAATAAGCCCACCAAGTGTTCTAAAATTTTCAAAACTGCCACAAATTAATAGATAATGGATGAATTTTATAGAGGGATGACTAAAGATTCCAATTCACATTAGGCCCTAAAATAAGTTGTTCACAAAATGCTGGTAGGAACGTCATAATTACTAAGAGCCGTCAAGTGCAATTAAACATTGGTTATGTTGTGGTGACATTGGTGTGTGGATATATGGTATAAATTTGGTTGGCTTTGTTAAAATATAACACTATAACATTGCCAAGTCATCATCCCTGTGGGGTTTCTTTACAGTTTCTATTAATCTAAGTTATGTACAGAGAAACTTAAATCTACAATTATTAATCTGGCATTAGGTTTGTTTTATTTCAGCTTTGCTTCAGTAAATGTAATGTGTCTCATCTCTTTATTCTACAATCCTAAAAAGTCAATATGTACGTGTGTAAGGAGAATAATGCTCTTAATCGCAGAGCTCACCCTCTTTAGGACAATAATGCTTTCTGAATCCTCATTTTATTCAGAATCTACAGGAATAGGAATGTGTTGAAAGTTTTCCTTTCTTCTCAATGAAAAATTTGTACTGTGTGACTCACTGTGGCACTAGCAAGGTCGAAATTTACAGTAACACAGTGAAGGCAATTATCCAAACAAAGAAAACTGTGACCAAGAGTTGTGTATTAGTGTTCTTGCTCTCCAACTATTCCACAGAGTATCCTTTATTGAGCTGTTTCATGAAATCTCCCTGAAAAACACAATGATTCATAACAAGAGTTGCCTCATGCCTAGATCTTGAGCAAAGTAATTGTAAGTGAAAAGTAAATGATTCATGTATACTATATGTGGTATACTGTAGGTATAGACCTAAAGTATAAGTAAATCATCAAGAAAGTCTCAGTAAAAATTAAGAAAACCTGATTGAATGCATAACACAAAGATATACAGTAACATATTTTATGATTTAAATAAAATTAACCAAGAATAAATATCCTTGTGTGAATAAGTATGATATTCCTTAGAATCAGCAACTAGTGGAACTTCATTGAGCAGCAATAATTTCAACAAGAGTTTCCTGTTACTTTTCATTAGTAAGTTGCATCAACATTCAGGAATATAGGCCCATTCTTCTTTACCGAATTGTTTCAAGTCGATAACATTTAAGGTTTTCTTTTGCTTTAACGGCTCGCTTCAGGTTCTGACATAACATTGAATTGAGTTTCAACTTGGCTGATTCAAATGCCAAGGGTCAATGCCTTGCTGTATGATCCACTTAAGACTTATTATTTCATAAACAGATCAATACAATGATTCTTAATTATATGTTTTTTTTTCTTATTCATACACTACTGAATCTCTAAAAGCAACCAGCTGGTAAATATAAACATTTTTGGTTAATTATAAAAAGACCAGTTCCAATTAAACAAAGGTGTAGTGGTAAGAAACTGTAATTCCCATGGTTTTATTCAGGATTCACATACTTTATCTAGGAACTACACTTGGTATTTTGAAGCAGCTAAAGAACAAAAAAAAGACCCTACTAATTATTGATCAGTGATTGGAACAAGAAAGGTGTCATCTAACATTCAGAAAAGGAAATGAAGAACATTGATCATCAAGTGAATAATCAGATATTTTGATTCTATTTAATTGCAACCTTAAGCTTTATTAAAACCACAAAAGTGCAACAGGCCTAGTGTACCAATATTGGGTCAATAAATGTATATTATAGGAGTTCTGTAAAGTGATAAGAGATTTACACATAATTGGTGGTATGAGTGTAATATAATTGATATTGCTTTTCTATGCCATTATACAATATTTTATAAAGAAAATCCAGGCAGTTGAAATATGCATGATACTGTATGTAATTTGTAAGAATATGTAGTTTATGCATACCTCAAGTCAACAATTCAATTCCATGGAGAAAATGTCTGGGGGATATGAAGATTCAGCATTGATATCAAGGACATTTGTTTTGTATTTTCGATAACAAACTGTTCACCCTGGATGAAAGGAAACTATGTTTTTATTTCTCTCCAGGGCAAACCTGCACTGACTTTTTTATTGCTTAATATGATTGTTGATTATCTGGGAGCAGCACACTGAAGAAAACATTAGTTCATGTTTACCTTTTTTGCGATTAATCTTGGTTGTTTTTTGTTTTCGGTCTGTAACTCTGTTGTGATGATGCTGAACACAGAACTCAGCTTGATAGACCCTGCACAATCCCTCTGCAGGCATTGCTCATGGGAAACAAGGCACCACATCAATTATAGTACTTGTAACTACTGCTGTTCAAGCTTCTTAAGCAGCTCGATCCTTTTCTCCAGGGACGTCTCCAATACCAATCCAACTAGACAACATGACAGCTCTGGTATGCGTGAGTAGATATCCATCCAAATTTACAATCTTTTCTCTGTCTCATGATAAGAGGGACTAGAAACCCAAGAAGGAGGTGCAGAAAATTTACCATTTAACGTGGTGTATGGATTGCAGCACCAGGTGTTAGTAAACTGTAAAAGTTTATACATTTTAGGGCAATGGGAATCTCAGTGTTCTTTCTTTCTCATGCCATGCAACAGTGTTGGTTCTTTCTTGCATTCTTTAAAATCTTTTTTTCATTTGTTTCCATTTCATAATGAAGTAAGAAAAGCAAAACTAAGCCCATCCAAACACAAAACATTACTGTTGTGTTATGATATTCTTGCAATATTAGAACTGATTCATTTTGGTCTAATTATGGTGCTTTTAATTGAAAGAACTGAAATCTGCATAGCTGTCAGGCACCTTTGCATCAGCTTGGGATTTCAAAGCACTCGACAAATCCTTTGCTGTTGAAATCATTTTAAGAAGCATTGTGGAAACCCCCACGAGGCTTGAAACATGGCAGCTATTTTGCACCTGGATAACATGCAGACAATTCAATCCATTCTATCAAAGGGAGCAGAGCCCAAATCTGTTCAGTAGGAAGAAAGAAGACTCATTCAAAGGCCAATTTTCTTTTATACATCATAGTAGAAATGAACACTGATCCAAGAGGTGAAAGGCAAAGCCTTTGACTTTGTGTTTTTGTACTTTCTATCCCATCAAACCAGATGATGTCCATCATCAAGATTACATCTTATTCAGCACAGGGCTTTGCAAGATATGGGATTCTGAAAAACAGAGCATTATAGATTATTTTTTTCCACAAATTCTTTAGTAACATGTCAGCCCAGCACTGGTTGCATACTGTATATGCTTTACAAGACTATTCTGTATTTTGTGGTATCTCATTTATACCCAGTTACATGCTCTTTTCACATAAGGAATGGATTTCTGTGTAGAATAAAGATTTAACACTTAAGTCTAAATGTTTTTTACAATTTTAAAACTTCAACAAGAGTTATCCTTTGTAGATTTAGTTTACTGTAAAACTAGATTATTACAAGTGTTTACAAGGTTTTGAGAGTATTTCTAAGAAATGAAGCATAGATATTAAGCATACCTAAAGAGGACCTCAGTTATGTTTTAATTCACACAGTTCCTTTGAATTTTGATTTTCCTAAAGGTGTAGTACTGTTTTCAGGTGCTTGGTTCTCCCCATAGTCTTGTTGCCCTGCCCTAGGACTAGCTAAATCCTGGCCTAAACAAAACAACAGTATCTTCTACTGTTACTGGCCAATTACTAAATCAAGCTAGTTATTTGACCAAAGTGATAATTATTCCTGGATAATATTAAAATCACATCAGATAATTATAATTAAATAAGGAGTAAATGAGTTTGTGAAACTCATTTTAGGATTTCCATGAATTTGTAGATGAAGTGTAGGTATGTCCCCTTATGAACCTATTGGTTTCAGTTATCAAGGAACTAGGTTTAACCTGCATTCTCACATAGCATCATGGACGTGTGGTTATGTGAAACCCAAAGAAGTACTGTATCAAATACAAGTTCTATAAATGCTACAGTCAAGACACCATGTAAATTTAGGGATATAAAGCTTAAACACCCTGACACTACTAATCCAGATGGTAGCAGAGTGTTATGTCTCTAGAGCCTGCAGTACTTCCAAGTGAAACACATGATCTTATATCAAAAACCTTAGTAATATTACACAGACAAAAAAAGTGCAAAAGGTTGTTCTACTAAGCTCAGATTTCAGATAGTAAAATAATTATTGTACCATCAAAGCCTTTAAATGCAGTAATCTAAACTAGTGGATCTTAAAATTATGCTTCTCTGTGTCTCATATTACTCCACTCAGCCTTGCCTCATAGCTTCTTATTTTTGTGTTGCATCTCTTCATTTTTATTTCCTTTTTATCGTTTTAGTTTTCCCCCCTTTTCACCTTACATATCTGGAAATAGTACTCTAATTGGACTTAAATTGGTCTTTTGAGTTTCTTACAGTAGGTAAAACAGAAAACATCTGAGGTGAAATGCTTCCTTGTCTTATAAGGGTTTTCAGTTTCCTAACATATCATAATATATTTATAGAAGATTGGTAGTACTGTATATTTTATTCATGGGTTACTCTTCTTGTAAAATTGAGAACACCTAAATTCACTCTGCAAGCAACATGGCACCCAATCACCTGTATCTTGTGAACCTTAATTTTAACCTGCAGAATAATAAGTGTTGGCCACAATGCTTATTTTTCTTCAGTATTGCCTTTTTATTAGAAAGGTTGATAAAATAAAAGTTTAAAAAATTATCTCCTAAGTACAGTATCTTTAAACAGCATTGAAGAACATTATGCACAATTTACAAAACTGCTAAAAGATGTTATGATTCACCAAGTAAAAGGTCAACTTTTTTATATTTTGTTTCACTGGCACCACTGATGTCAAGTATACTAATTTGCATAGATTTTCATACAGACCCCTATATGCAATGTAGGTGTTATAGACATTCCTGCCAGAGACCTCCTTTATAATAGCTTTATGACATGAATCAGGCTTAAGAAAAGTACTGAATTGGTCATTCATCACATCTGCCATGAAATTACTTGCATCTAAATGCAAAATCATTTCAAATTTTCATTTATCATTTTTTCTTTTTTATGTTGTATTTGTTGCCCCAAAAATTAACAACAATTGTTTGATTTTAAGATCTGTTAGTTATTATTGGGTTGTTTTTCTGTAGTGAAATGTATAGTAAGTAAAGCCCAGCAACATATACAGTGATATAAGAGGGTTCTTTTCAGTTTCTTTGGCTTGTGTGATTGCTATATCTATATTTAATTTATTTATTACTATGCCTCAGAAGTGAAAAAATAACCAGTGAACATCTTTATCAGGATTACAATTCAATTTAAACCAAAAACATTGTCACCCGCAATACCGTATACAGTATATACTATATACTGTACTGTATTTACCTGTATGAGTGTAAAAAACCCAGTGAATAAGAAGTTTTGTTCAGCTTTACGTCCACAAACAGTACTACTTCAGAATATCATTTTTATATCTCACACTGTGAAACATTTACTGTAATTAAACTAGTTTACTGTAATTGTGATTGGTGCTTTGTTGTATTTTTCCTTTTCGATGTTCTTGAATCAACCAGTTCCATTTTATTATTTTATGCACATAGTGTATATTTAATTTTTAACCACTTTGTGTGAGTCATTGTACACTAACAGGAGAACAATGAGGACAACACATGGTTTCCTCCAACACACCTACTGTCAGGCCATTCGCTATTAGACATACTGAAAGCTCTATAGTGCCTTAATAGACAGTTAATGTCAACTAATGCATTATTAGCATTAAATAAGGTATGCATATTTAATAATGTCCAAGACAGCCAGCAAGTCCCAAATTTCACGTTAACATGGGAGACTGATAACACTCTGGACAATTATAGCCACCTTGATTGTCCCTGGGCTAATTGAGCCAAAATTTGTGAATCCTTGTCACAGTTGATTAATGACGTAACTTTGGCTTGGAACACCAAGTTCTATATTCAGGCTTAACCAGCACTCTGAGCAAGAACAGGTTTTCTCGTTCTGTGTTTGTGTAATTTGTGATGGCCAGCTTTTTGGACAAATGAAGTAGGATTTATTACTATTTGTGATATTTCACTCATTCAACTTGTGCCTTATCAATCACTTAATACATTTTAAAAGGAATAAAAGGTATGATATCTGACCATATCATACATTATATATGATTCTCCATCCATCTATAGTACTGTATATGAATTCACACAGTTGATAGTAATGTCTCAGGGTAAGTAATGTACAGTATAGTAACATAGAAGGACATTTTGTGTCAAGGTGTAAATTTGAATCACCAATTAGTATAAGTGATTTTAGCACTACTCTACCAAATGACCAGGCTCATCTGGCAAGCTAGTTGACTAAAAATTTATAGGTTGAAAAGAAAATTTAAATAACTAAAAATAAAAGTGTGGTATAATACGAAATAAATTACAGTATATTGTACACCAGGTCGCTACAGTATACTGTGGTCAGAATAACAGTAGTTTGAGGAAATGTCTGCATCAGTGATAACATCTTTGACTATTTATGACTATTTTCATAATCATTTACTCATACCTTTGTTTTATTTAAGTGGATATATTTAATTATACATATCAATGGAGCTGCTCCAGAAACCTCTTCCAGGAGGTGGTTTGTCCACCTTGAATCTATCTAGGGTAACAATGGTTCCTGAGATTCTGTATACCCATATCTCTGTGCACAACCTTAACCATAAACTTAACTGAAATATTAAATTCTCTGCTAAGCCAAGACCTAACCTAAACACTTTCTTCAAAGCAGAGACATTATTGGTGTCAACAGACTTCTAGACACTAGGTTTTTAAAGTTCTTAATTTGAGGGTTGGCAAGTTGCTGGTAAATGGTTGTAACTGATTTCTATAGTATGTCATAGTGAAGGCAGAGGAAAGTGTACTGTAGCTCTGATAAGCATTGATGAAAACATGGTACAGTAATGGGGGCTGGGAAATGCAAAGTATGTACAGACACACATAGACCATGGAAAACTGCAAATTTAGCGTGGTAAACTTAAAATAAAATACAGACACTCTGTAGAGAGTTGTATTGGGCTGTTCTTTTAAGTATTCTAGGATGGAAAAGGTTAAATAGGGAGTGAAGATAAGATGTGCTTTGCCAGCATTGTTTTAGTTTGATGAAAGTTTAATTAAATTAATGTTTTTCACATCATATAAATGATACTGCAGAATTCTTGACATTGATTGGAAAAGACCAGGAAAGCATTTTTCTTTTTTTTTTTTTACTTTGGCAAGACATTATATAGCAGTGAAAAAAGCAAAAACAATTAAAATGAACTGACATTTCAATTGTTTCCTCTTCCTCTTTGTTATGTCTGATTAATTATGTTATGCAAATTAATTTCTGGGAAAGCCATTTCCTTCTCAGATCATTTAGACAGTCCCATGTATACATTTTTATGCATCATGTCAGTTAATTATAATTAAATAAGGGGTCAATGTTTTGTGAAACCCATCTTAGGATTTCCATGAATTTATAGATGAAGTGTAGGTACTGTATGCCTCCTTCTGCAGTGGTGCCTGAACGCTCTAATTCAGTATTGCCTGAGATTGTTGAATTATAATGTTTCTATTGCAAATTCATTATTTTAGAAATATGATGGAAATCATCATTTAAATAGACAATTATTGTAAACTGTGTTGTAGTGAAAACATGCATATTTTACACATTCAAACCATGTAGCAAGGAAACCTCTTCACCCCTTCAAATGTACTATTACTTAGGAAATTTGGATAATTTACCATGCATTTCAAATGCGACACATGTGTCCACATCTATACTCAATATTTGGTAGATGTGTCTTTGGCAAAAAAATATGGCACAAGCCTTATTAAGTAAGTCTCTACCAACTCTGCACACTGGCTTGGTGCACTTTTTGCCTATTTTTCTTAGCAAATGTATTCAATGTCCCTCAAGGTTCTTTGGAAACATTAATGGACAGAAATTTTCACATTTCACAAAGGTCTGAATACGTTTGCCAGACACTGTATACTGAATGTGTTGTGCTCAAAAACAAGAAAGAAATTAGCCTGGAAACAAATCACTGTAGCTTGCCTGACTAAATATGTGTATCATATTGTGTTTTAGTTAAATATATAACTAATTGTAGCGCCCTCATCTGGCAGAAAAGGGGAACTGCGTGGACAAGCAATGGGGCTGGTGATGTCAGCCTCAGGAGTGCATGATGGGATAGCTGGGAACCTGTCTGGGAACCTAATGGGAAGATATCAGGGACATTAACTCCTGGGACTTGGAGGGAAGGACAGAGGTTTATGTACATGTTGTGCATGTATGACTGTTCCATGTTTTCCCATCCTGATTTGTGATCTTGGGTGCCCACTCTAACTTGCCTGGCCTGTATTAGTCAGGACCACTATTATATTAGGTTTACTCTTATTGACCAGGGAGAGCAGTTTTTTTTAAGAATAGCTATCCTATGCCTTTCTGATCTTCTCAGCCTTTTGGCTAAGATCAAGTTCAAGTGGCATGCCCGCAGTTCTTGTCTTTCCAAAGGTCTAGAAGGCGATCGAAGATCCTGAAGAGTGCTTGAGCTGGTATCACTAGGTTGAGCCTAGGGGGTTAAGGCCAAGCAGCAGCTGAGCTGGGTGGGATCCGGCAGCAACGTTCTCTCTCTCTGCTCTCTCCTCTCCTCTCCCCTGTAACGACCACTAACTGGCCCAGACCAGCTCCTAAGAGGTCTAATCAGTCCCAGCAGCAGGGTGATAATTACAAACGTCGCCGCACGTGTTAATTCTCATCAGACGCCTTACTGTGCGGCAGGCTGCATTATTTAAGCCTCCCTTACCCGCATATCACTGCTCGGTATTGAGTTCACTACGTGTTGCTCTACCTAACGTTACTTTCCCTTTTGCCTTACTGGATTTTCTGACTTCACCTTTTGCCTTCGGACTTCAGTTCTCGCCTCGCCCCTTGGATTGTTTGCTACCAGTGACTATTTTTCGGTATTGACCCTGCAGCTCTTGTTTCGACCACGAATCTGTCTCTCGTTCTGGATTGTTCGCCACCAGTGCCTTAACCGGATCTTGACCTTTACCTTACGCCTTTGGACTACGACTCAGCTCCTGGATTTGTTCTGTCCGCCTACTCACCGCCCAAGGTTTCCTGCATCTGCATCAGATCCTTTTCACCACAACCTAGCTTCGTTACATCCCCTCCCCCTTTCTCTTGCTCCACCTCCTTGACCTCTTGGCTGGGAGTAGGTACTCGTGGCCTGCCCACGGTGCTTGCTTTCTTCCTCGAGACTCGGAAGCGCTATCCGCTCCCTCTCTCTCTCTCTCTCTCCCTCTCTCTCTGCCTCTTTGGCCTCTTGGCTGGGAGTAGGTACTTGTGGCCTGCCCGTGGTGCTTACTTTCTTCCTCGAGACTCGGAAGCACTTTCTGCTCTCCTCTCTCTCTCTCCTCCTGCGCTTGCACCTAACTGGGCTTTGCCCACAAGGACAAAGGCCAGGGCTCCCTCGCTGCTCCTTTAGCAGCTAAACCCTCCTCTCCACAGGACCTTGCTCTCTCTCTTTCTCTCCTTTTTCTCTTTTTCCCCTTTCCAGATGGCAGACAAGAGGACACTGATCCGGTTCCACTTGACCAAGAAAACGGAGACAATGCCAACTGCAAAATCCTTTTTTATGACCTTCCTGCGAGGGATCCTGGAGTTGGTGGCCGGAGATCTCTACTGTCTGCAAGACAACAAGGCAGAGAGATACATGGAGGCCTACATGGCCACGGACGCCTCATATGAAAAGGCAACGAGAATGATCAGAGAAAAAGGTAAGCACCCCGGTTTCTCTGATTTCAGGCCGGAGCCTATGAAGAAGACAAACCAGAGGACCATCACAGTCCTCACATACAACCCCTACGTACCAACGGAACTGGTAACAGCGTACCTCGGGAGGTATGTACCTGTGGTGGGCAAACCGACAGACATCAGGGACAGTAGCGGCGTCTGGAACGGCAAACGCCAGTACTGAGTCCTCCTGAAAGAGAACCCAGAGGGCGTCGACAGTTTCCAGCACCCCCCGGCCCGTTTCTACATTGGAGCCGACAGGGGGTACCTTTACTACCCCACGATGCCGGATTTCTGCAAGAAGTGCAGACAGTCCGGCCACAAGGAGAACACGTGTGACATCGTCAGATGTCACAACTGCAACAAAGAGGGGCACCTGGCAAAAACCTGCCGGGCAGCCAAAAAGTCCTTTTTTCAGCATGGAATTAAACTATTACTTGTTCCCTCACAAAAAAAGGCCTATGGGACGCGAGGAACATTCTTATCCGGCACAACATAAAGTTCGGAGTGAGGGAGCTAGAGGAGAGGATCCTGGCAGACCTCAGAAGGAAGATGAAGCATGACGTCGCCAAATGGGGTTTCCCCACAGCAAGGGAGCGCTGGAAAGGACTTTGTTCCCTGTACAGGGACTAACAGACACAAGCAAGTGGTAAGGCTTGGAGGGACTCTTTAATAGCGCAAATATGGCCTTATCATCCACTTGTATTGATTGAAAATGGACAATCACCTCTTTTGGAATGTTTTCTTATTGCAATGATAGTATGAAAACGTGTTAGAATGTTTATTAATTGTGAGAATGTTTTCTATTGTGAGATGTTGTTTTGGAAATAAAGTTTATTTTGACAGAAAAAAATGCCTTTCTGATCAATAAAGAGTGCTTCTATTACTGCTCATCCACATGATTATTGCCCATATTACAATATGATTTGATAAAACATTAGTTGTTGATTCCAGTTAGCTTTTTGAGCAAGCACAGGAAAAAGGGGAAGTTGGACAATATATTGGTTAGGCCTCATGTACAATAGATCATCATGTGCAACTATTGCCATCTTTTTACAGTAAGAGGATAGCTGCCCTGGAAATAGCTTAATGAACATATTGAGTATATTTTCTTTTTCATGAAAGAATGTTTTCACTCTGACAGGGTAAAAGCACTAATAATAAATTGATGATCTTGTTTAACAGTAGAGGACATATGTTTAAGACAGTTAAACACACAATGGATAGTTGTCTGTGTTTGACAGAAGTGGCATTAAATTCATTGGACACCTCAGATTTCATAATGAACATATTTGCTTGACAGGCTGAATGGCTTTCTCTTGTAACTTTTTGTGTTTTTATATTCTGATATTTCTCTGTAACCATCCATTCCAAGTGCTAAAGTTAAAGGAACAATAAGAATATGATCTGACACTGAGTCACCTTTCTCTGTGGCAGAAATGTGAAATGGTGGTCTTAACATTTAAAAATGTGAGTAAATCACAATTGGACACAGTGTTTAATATTCATCAAACATTTACAGTACAACCATGCTAATTTCACATCTTAATAACTAAATAATACAATGAAGATGTAAAGTGTCACAGAAAGCTTTCTGACTGCAAGGTAAAAATAAATAATGATTTATATCTTATACTTGATTATGTCACATCAGGAATTTCTTTGCTAGATAGTTAGCAAGGGAAAAGGGGCTTTATAAATATGACCATGTATTTGGAATGAAAAGGTTACATGGATTCTGCATTTTAAAAGTATATGCCATAGAATTGTTCAATGTCAGTATTCTCAGGCATATCAGTATTTTTGACAATGACGGCCATTGAGTAGACTAGGAAAGAACAAACAGTCGGAGTTTATATAAAAATATCATTGGTTTACCACAATTTGGTCACATTGAATAATATACAGTATGTCTTCTATAAAAGCTAGGAAAGCTAGGAAACCTACTCACAAGCCTTGCATCCTTCCTTTAGGTGTGTTTATTGATCCCAGCAGTGAACTTCAGTTTAGATGTTAAAAAAGGTATTTACATCTTCAAGTTCAAGTTTATTGTCATTATACTCATATACAAGTATATGGTATAACGAAATGCTATTTAGCTAGCTCTCAGACGATAAGTAGTACAAAAAAACAACAACAATACAATTGTATAATAAAAGAAAGACAGAGACAACTGGCAGTGTGCAAAAACAACAACAGGCAGTATGCAATAATGATTCTGAGAAAACAAATATTGCAATGCCAGACCTAGAGTTGTAATGAAATACTAAATACTAAATAGAGCAAAGACAAAGTTAATATAAAAGTAACAAGCAAGCTTTAAGAACGTTGTCCAGGGTTTACCTCTGACACTAGCAAATGGCTCCAAATATCTATAAAAACAATTAACTAATATACCAAACCTTTATTTTGAAAACTGAATTGTAACTCAATTGTAACTGTAACTCAGTTTTGATAGTCACATTTAAAGATTTCTCAAATGTATCAGACAAACTGAAAACCCCAACTGATTTTAACGAATTTTATTTGTACCAAATTCCCCTTTTTATAGACAATCAAACACACAATAAAAGATGTAATGGCTGTACAATTTTCCATGATGTTTTAATGGAGGCTCAAAGGCCTAAAATGAAGATTCCCTGTAGGAAGCTGCAAGCAACACATTACATAAAAGAATCTTCTTGTGCAAATGTTATTTTGGAAACTAAAGAACTGAGCATGCCAAAACTACACAGACATATAAAATGCCATAGGACGACAAATAATTCCATAACATCAGACTCTGAACCATTTCTCATCTCCCCATCTCCCCAAACACTTGCAACCATGCAGTCATAAAATTAATCTTGACAATACTACAAAAATAGTTCAAAGTAAACATAAGAAGCTAATGCTTAAGCAGTGAACCCAATATTAGGTCATTCTGCCACTAAAAGCATTTAAACTTCTAAAATACATGTAAATCAAACGTTTATTATTTACAATGGCACAATTTCCTCTTACACAAGCAAATTTGTATATCACCATTTGAAAGGGGTATCTACTAATTTTTCTTTCCAATCCAACCCATGCCAAACCATGACCCATCTATACATTATCTGACAGCCACTTATCCAGGTAAGGGTTTCAGCAAATCAATGTCTGTCACAGAAGTGCAGGGCATGAGGCAGTAATGAGAGAAAACAGCTTCCCTATCTCTGGATGTGACAGCTAAATTGACCAGAGAAATGGTAAATTGATATCCAAACACCCTCATGGATATGAAGAAAACATGCAAATTCCACACAGATGGATGTCCAAATCCAAAATTGAACACATCCCCTTCATGCAATCATGCCACTCTAAATAAACCTACCATATGCAAGCAACAATCAGATACTCATTACATTTAATTGATTGTCCTGCCTACCATCCAGGGCCTGCCTTAGGCAAACTAGTAGACTGCCTATGGCCCCAAAGCCACCAGGGAGTCCCTAAAATGCAACGCAACATTTTTTCAAATATACCGTGAGTCAAAAATTCCCTCCAGTGGTTCTTTCAGTTGTTGCTGCACTAATATAGGCTGTTAAAATTTGTTAGTTAAATATTAGTATATGATTAGTTGTGAATTATTATTGAATGTCTGTACAGTGGTTTATTGTCACTGTCAGTGTATTAAATGACTCTCATCTTCACCATAAAATGACAATATCAGTGTGGTTTCTGCTGCTGCCACACCAAATGTTGTTCATTTAATTTTGAAAAGTAGTAAATGTTGTGATGACCAGTTTTGTTTTATTTTTCATTACATCTAACATAATCAAAGATTACAAGTGACTTTACATTCATTGCAAACTATGTTGTAGAGATTCAAAATTGAAATCATATGGGTGCAACTGGTAAACGCACATCATCCTCCAAAAGGATGTACTGTACCTATTGGGTGCTGAGAAAAGGAAGTGCAGGAAAGAAGAGCAGGATAAGTGACCCCAAACCAGCGATACACTAAATCAAGTCATTAAAATAATGCATTTGTATTTAATTTGGATTTGAGTCTGTCAGATCCATGGAAATAGCGAATGGTAGAAAAGCCATATTTGTAGGCGAGACACTACTTGAAGTCTTTTACTAGAAGTTAACAGATTAAACTTCAACTTTTATTACTTTCAATGTTAAAATATGTTATCTTAGTAAAATGTGTGCTTATTGTTTGTGTTTGTACGTTATTTAGTATGTGTTCCTCAAAGCTGGTTACGAAATGTTTTCTAGTTATATAATTAATTTATTTAATTGTTCTAAATAGTAAAGTAAGTTTGGAGTGGGAGCTGATAATAGAAGTGTATGCGCAAATGGTGATCTGGAGGGGCCCCTTTTCAAGATTTTGCCTAGGGCCCCAAAAGGCCATCCTGCTACAATCTGAACTGATTTGTTCCTAGTTGGAAAAAGCAACAGTAACTGGCAATAATCTAGAAAATAACTTCTCTGTTCTTTATGCAGTTCTGGGCAGAAAAACTCCATGGTGCAGATTTTGGGAAAATTCTTGGCTCTCTGACAGAATTCGTGAATGTGTCTGAAAGTAAGCTGTTTTCTACTCCGAAGCAGTAGTTAACAATTTCTTCTTTCTGACAGTGACGTCTTCCAATTCAGTGCCAGCAGTGACCAATTCTGGACGGTTATATTAAGAAATTTTATGTTGTCCCACAGCATAACTCATTATATCTTCCAGACATACAAGAGACAGTGTCAAACAACATTAGTAACTTTGGGAAATCCCTTACCTTACCTTCATTCAGCATGACTGGAGGGTGAGTTTGTGTAGTTGTTCTTTCAGCTGCAATTGATTTCACAGGGCAGTTACATACAGTATCAAGGCAATTCCTTTATACCGTACATAATGAATAAACACAAAGAAACTTACATTGCTAAATGTCTCCTCCAAATGTTTGATGAGCTTGTATTTGGGCCCATTTGAAGCCAAGAATCCTGCCTTTGAGAAGAGAATACAATTTCTGTTTGTCTAATTGGTTATATAAGCATGTACAATGGCTGCAGCTTTGTCGCGTGGTTTTAGTTGTGGTCTTAGTCTGAGACTTGGGGAGTCCTCCAAGGAAAAGGTGGTACACCTGCCTCTAGAATTTCCAATTGAATGTCTTAGTACTGTATGGTGACTGGGGGGGGGGGGGCACTGTGCCGTAGTAGGTACTAACATATACAAGAAATTAAACCATCTGGATTCGAGCCTGGGTCATGTCACTAGGCTATCTTGGCTTCCAGCAATACGGTGACCCATATGGCCTATGGGGATGTATCTCTCCTCCAATTGGTGCTGAACCACTGTCTGTCTGCATGAACTGAAAGTGGAATGCAGATCCATATTCCACAGTAATTTATTAACATCTTTCTTCACACTGGATATAAGGTTACTGATCCATTCAGTTATTTTTTTTAATTTTATATCCCTACCCAACTGTTCAGGCTGCTTGTTTAGCAGTGACATTATTGAATGGGAATGTTTATAACTAAGATATACAGTAGCAATTAATTGAACTGCTTCATTCTGGAGGACCAACAATATCCATTGCAATATGTGCAAATGGGACATCAACAGCAGGAACTGGAAATAGGGAAAGTTTATTTGAATTCTTGCAAGCTGAAGTGTACTGACAGGCGGCACATGATTTACAATTTATTTCGTAACATCTTTGTGCATTCTAGATTCCAAATAAAATTAGCAGCTGGACAACAATATGTTTCCATTTTCCCTAAATGTCATGTTAATGGAATAGAATGTCCCATACGTAACACCTTCTCTTTCTGTTTGAGGCATCAGACGCTGTTTGCTATCCTCTCCGAACAACTCCCTTTGCACCACAGATTTGCATCCATCTATTCTCTTCTGTTTTCCATCATGCACCAATTAAAAAAAACATGGTGCTCGAATAGGATCAGCCTTCTGCGCTTCTGCAAACAAAAAGAGGGGGTTTTGTGTGTTTAAAGCAGCACACAAAACATGTTGAATGCTGTCAGCCTATTTTAAGTGGCACTGTTTCTTCAAGATTTAAAAGTGTGTTTCTGTTCCTCAACCTCATGCACAAAAAGAAGGATGCTACACCTATGGTGCCATCTGAGATGCCCTTGTTTTCCCTCTGTCATGACTGTAACACTTGCTTATGCCAAAGCACTGTGGGACACCTTAGAGTTTCCACAGCAGCTCACCCTACCTTAATTACACGTAATGGTAAAAAATCTATGCCACCTGCTCACAGTTAAAGATCACTCACCTCATTTGCCATCACATATTCAAGACCAGATTCCATGCAATATCCCCACTTAGTCTTGAAGCTTTCTCTCAGTCTTGTTGTACCTCTGAGTTTCCTGCATTTCCTGTTTACCTCCTGTTCTCGACTTTACCTTTGGATTTTGGCGGCGTGTTTTTCTGTTCACTGTTGGCTGGTTGCGTTGCACAAGAATGTTGGTTCATACCTCTTTCCTTTCCAAGAAGAAGGGAAAAATGACTTATTTTGTGTGATGATATTCCTTCTCTATTAGGTAGATCATACCTCCCATTTTTAAAGTGACCAGTATTTCAGGCCTTATTCTTTTTATTCTGACATCTTAAAAATAAGCTGTTTCATATTTTCTTACCCCTCAATTTTGTATTTTCAATATATATCAAAATATTGTGCATATATTAATAAACATGCAATGGACTAATGTATCCAGTCTTTGAGCTTTGTCATTGCTTTTAGCAAAAAGTGAATTTCTTCGGATGAAGTAAGCTCAATCTTGGAGGCTATAGCCATGTAAGCTAATTAAATTGTCATAAAAGCATGCATGTAATTTTAATAAAGAACAACAAAAACAATTCAAACTTTTTAACACAGACCCAGATCAGTAGATGATAACAATGAGGTTGCATGCCAGATATGTGGAGCTTATTTTTCAGTCACTCATGACGGGCATACAGACATCACTCAACATCTTCAAAAAAACATTAAGACACTAAGCAAAGTATGTCACTTCAAGTGTTTCAGACTTTTTGTCAGGCCAAACCCATAAGAATATTTAAAAAAATGTTTAATAAAACAGAATGCCATTTCTGTTTCCCTATGATTTAGTGCAACATGAGCAGTTTAAGATACAGCATTTGCACTGTACCTTTAAAATTCTCAAGAAACTGTATGAACCCAAAAATCATCTGCATTCACCAGGTATTAGAATTTGGAATAACTACATTATTGTAAGAATAATTGCAGTATGGTTTAGAGAAATCATTATTCATCATACTGATCTTGGATACTACCTTATTCCAAATGTTGTGGTAAAGACACAAATCATCACATTTTCTTCTCTGCCTGGTGAAACTTTTCATCTGTAAAATTTCTTGAACAGCTGGTGTAGAATCATACTAAGTGACAGCATTGCTGGACACTGTGCAGTACCAATACAGGTTTTGGCATCACTAAGCATGCTTGGAAAACTGCAAGTTAAACTCGGTAAAGATTATTGGTGTTGGTGCTCACATTGTACAGTACATAAAGGATTTTTCTTCAAGCACCTGCCAATTGTTGTCCAATTGATTTAGAATGCTTTGCCGTTAAAGTTTACAAATACTTTTACACTAAAACTGTTCATGTGGAACAATTCAAACAGGTCTGTCAGTTCTGTTAGTTTATTTATCTTTGGTATCCAAAATTGCTACATCATGGTAGTACACTCTTTATTTCTCTTGGGTCAGCTTTAGAAAGAATCTTGTCGATTTTTGATGGGTTCAAGGCTTATTTTTCTCAAGACAAAAATCCAACACTGCTGATAAAAATGTTATTTGACCCCTGAACAAAATTGTGGATTTTTTTTGCCACAGAGCAAACGACTATCTCTCATAAATCAGTGTAGGCAATATAGACGAACGACTTATCTGTGTCTCTTAAAAAATACTTTCAGCAGTGAGGGTCACTGAGAAATTTGTCACATCACACATAAAAGACTCAGATTTTATGGTGGATTTTTACAATACAGTTTAGAATTTTTAATTGACATTTCTGGACCACGTCCAACTATGAAAACCTTGATGGGCACTATGGAGAAACTTCTCATGTGCAAAGACATCGAGGGCAGCCAAGAATTTCATCTCTAAGCCTAAAGTCTTTCTGATGAATGGTGAAATGCAAAAGCAATCATCTGCCACAACATTTGAAACTAGAACACAGAAAACTGTCAAATGTCTGATAGGTGGTAAGACATTCTTTTATGAGGCTGATATCGCGGCAGTATACTATGCAGACCTAGAAAAAGCTGTACAATTTTCTTTATGTTTGACAAGCATCATTGGTCCTGTTGAACATATGTTTTCACTTATAAATACAGCTTTGTCTCCTGGAAATTCAGGTCTTATAGTTTAATCCATAAAGACTGTTCAGTTAAAGTTTGGACTGGGCCACTCTCATCATACGCAAGTGAAAACTTTGCTTTAAGTGAAAAATACAGCACATAAGAAGTATCACCCTGTGAGAAGACCATGCAAGATCTTCCAAAAAACACTGACAACTGAAATTGAAACTAGGCCTACTGTACTCTATATCTGTTTTATTATGATAATATTCCATGTCATACTTCATAATATTTTTTTCCTTGGTGAGAAGAGTTAAATTAACTTGATATTAAAATGTTTTGATATTGCTACCCACTATGTATTTTTGATGGGTTGCTATTGGATATCATGAGTTTCAATAAATGTCCAGTATTCAACATCTGGAAAAAAAAGGTCACCCTATTCTATGCAGATTTTGCATGCCCTAAATGGCCTTGTGGGTTGCCTCTGGGTGCATATGTCAGATTTCTTCACAACGTATAAAGACATTTTGTCTTTTAATGAGTCCCTCCTCACATTAGTTTGTGTCTGTGATGACTGGTGTCCTGAGTGTACCCTGCATTGCACCCCAAGACTCGCAGGCTAGACTGTGGCTTTAAGCAAATCCTGTACTGAACTACAGTAAGTGGTTTCTGAAAATGGGTGGATGTGAAGATTATTGTTTTGTACATTTGTTTGTTTATAAACACCATATTGGGTGCAGCAGTGGCTCTGAGGCTAAGGATTTATGCCCGTGGCTGGAAGGTTGCTGGTTCAACTGTGGCCGGCATGAGAATCCTACTCCATTGGGACCCTGAGCAAAGCCCTTAACCCCAGCTGCTCCAGGGGTGCCGTATAAAAACACTCTGACCCCAAGCTTCTCTCTCCCTGTCTGTGTGCCTGTGTGTTTCATGGAGAGCAAGCTGGGGTATGTAAAAAGACAAATCCTTAATACAAGAAATTGTATATTGCTAATAAAGTGATCTTATCTTATAAAACCATATTTAGCCTCTACTATTTTTCTGACCCACCTGGTTCCAACCTGCCACAGAGACATTTGAAGGGACAGACCTTTTAAAATTGAATAGAAGGTACCTATTTACATAGAAACAAAAGATTGCAGAGGTCAGAATCTTCTTCCTAGCCATATTCGCAAATAATTTTAAGGAATGGGTAAATAATATTCTTTAATGATTGTGCTACTAGCAATCAAAATAGCGACATAGCCATAATAGCTTCTTGTTTGCAATTCTTCTCAGATTATAATACTGCTTTGAAAAGAACCTGTCACGAACTGTTCTTTCCGGGCCCTATGGGACTAAAGGACTAAACAATAAAAAAAGATTTGTCTTGACAACCCTCCTTTCCAGGGCGGTTCCGAAGCCCTAAACAAAACAAAAAATAAAAAGGATGGAGTCCATGTTGCCAATGTGCCGTCCGCGGGGCCCGAGTGTTGGCTTCTCATTCTGTCACGAACTGTTCTTTCCGGGCCCTATGCGGGCGACACGATCCAAAAGGTGAAGAAACAATAGGGAAAAATATCATGCAGGAGTCAGTCAGGAGACAGGGGGGCGTGTCCATCCAGTGCTAGTGTCCGGGGGGGAGTGAATCCAGGGCGAACAATCCAAGGGTAAATCCAGAGGGGGAATCCAAGAGGGGAGGTTTAGTCCAAGACCAGGGGATCCATCCATAGTTAAAACCAGAACCGGGTCGGGACCGGCGGGGCAGGGAATCAGGAACAGGAAACTAAAACCATAACGGACCCAGACACGGCAAGACCCCGGGCTCTCACGACACGGAAATCAATGAGAAGCCCCGAGCAATCGCCTGTGTCTGGCTTTAAAGGTGGAACTAAAGAGGGGCTGGAATAAGGAACAGGTGTGGGGAATGGGACAGAACGAGGAAGGGCTGGAGCGCCCTTAAGAGGAGGAGTAACGATCGTGACAGAACCCCTCACAGTTGTATGTTGGGGGAAAAAAATCTAATATCTCCCTGGCTTCAGTAAGTAAAGCAAATGGAATAAAAAATGCTTTTAATGATTTATATCATCTGACATGCCTCCTTTTTGAGGTAAGAGTATTAGAAAATTAAAACCTATAAAGAAAATAATCTTCAACCCTCTCGCATACCCATGGAAATGGTAGATCATTGAAGTACACACATGCAGACAACAAAGACCTGTCTGCAATTTAGACTATGTGTAAAAGGAAATAGTATAGGTAGTTGAGTTATACTTTTTGTTATGTCTGCCTCATCAACAGTGGTTTTCAACCACTACCATTCCAGGTGTCTTTTACCATAAATACTTGGACCTGAAAGATCTTGGGGCTCTTTCACTGAATTCAAATACATATATATAAACAAATATATTGTGTCTTGTTTTCCCTAGCTTGTCCTTGTCTTGTTCCTGTTATATCACATGATGATATAAAGGCACACCAGAGAAATCAACCCTCTCTACAGGTGGCAGAAATAGGAATGCTGTGATGTCATAAAGGCATGCCAGAGAGCTATATTTTTCTAGACTGAAGATTTACCATACCATAGTTGCAGGAGGCAAACATTCTCCCTCTGCAAGACATAAGACCTGGACAAAACTTACCGACAAAACCTGATATATTTAGTTTCATTAATCAACTAATGCAAAGCAAGTCATTTCATAGGCTTAAGATGATGTACCCTATAAGAAACTCACAGTATTAGAGAAGATTGAAAACATAGTTTTAGTTTGTGTACATTTGTATTCAACTGTTTGTCTACCATCTTCTAACCACTTCATCCAATTCAGGGTTGTGGGGGAGCCAGAGTCTATCCCTGCAATCAGCGGTCACAAGGGGAACATTAACACTGGTCACACCCTGGGACATTAACCCATCACAGGACATACATGGACATGAACACAGTCACTCAAGGGTCAATTTTCCCAGTATGTTTTGGAAATGTGGGAAGAAACCGGAAAGCCTGGAGGAAGCCCACGCAAACATGGGGAGAACATATAAACTTCACACAGATAACCCCCCAGGTCTGGAGTTGAAGCTAGGGCCTCAGCTCTGCAAGGTAGCAATGATAACCATTGGATTACTGTGACACCCTTGTTTACTGTATATGCAACTTAAAAAAATCTAGGTATTGAATAAACCTGCAAAAAGTGTGCTTTTCAGTTGACATAGATAACATGATAACATGAAGTTCAATGACTTGTCAGTTTTCAGAACAAAGCATAACCTCAGAAAGCTATTTATCTACCCATCCATTATTGAAAAGCCTTTTATTCCAAGTAGCTCTCAGATTGCAAAGTGACATCAAAGAAACATAGTTTCTCATTGTCTCTCTGTAATGTTATTAAAGTAATATACAGTATTAGTCTAATCTTTTTTGTTTGTTTTTTTACCTTTTAATTACTTGAGTGTGTTTTGAAGGCCTACTATCGTCAGATTATCATGGCTTTTTATTTTTACATTTCATTGAAAAATAGAATTGCATTTGAAGATTCATGTCCACTAAACATGATTCTGTTCACACAGAGGAATATCAACATTTATCTGTAGTGGGCTATACCAGCTTCTTAGCAGTTAAGCTAAATGTTGTTTTTCATTACATAGTCCTACATGTACCATGCAAGCTATTGAGAAAACAGAACCAAAAACTAATGCCTGTGGTACATGATAGATATACAATTTACAAATAAAAATGTTCTACAGTATTACAAATGTGTGAAATCGATAGAATCACAGATACCTACTGCTTTACAAAAAATAAAAGCACACTTACTGTATGCATCTCATCTGTTTTGCATTAACACTGCTATTTCACATAAATTAGAAAATTAAATATAATTAAATAATATATCAATCTTTTAGAATGTAAATCAGAGATATTAAAAGAATCCTAAATATATGTTCATTAGTCATGTCTAATTATGTCTTATTTGTGGAATTCTAAATACTTTTCACCATACATTAATATATAAATTGTGTTGATGTTTTAACGTCTGAGAGAACTGGAGGGGAAAAATGATTACTTCAAACTTAAATAGCTACTAGTTCAGGTGGGTAGCTGCGTCAGCATGCATAGGCTGCAAAGGAACAGTAATAGGTTTATTCCATGCAGAAAAAAAAGAAGAAAGAAAACATAATGTTTCGGCCGTGGAGTGGCCTGAAGAAGGGTGAAGAAGGCTCCACGGCCGGAATGTTGTGTTTTCTTTCTTCTTTTTTTCAGCATGGAATAAACCTATTACTTGTTCCTTAAATAGTTACTGTATTAAAAGGTCTATATAGTCATGGTTGATATACTGTAGACATATATAGTGCTCTTTTAAAAAACATTTGTAAGAATTGTTGCTTAAAATAGATTATTAATGTGTTTAATTAAAGGGGAACTGCAAAGCTATTTATATTTTTCATGTTTTGGGGTTAAAAAGTATTAGCATTGACGAGTGCATTTCAATCCGCAATAACAGTAAAATGTACACAGTAGCTTGTAAAACCTCCAATTTACACCATGATATAGAGAAAATTTCTAGGTATGAGCAGCATTATGTTTTGTGACTCAGAAAGAAACAACAAAATTTCCAGTGACATGCGCAGTCCTATGACTTGGTAAAGAAGCAGGCTTATGAATGCATCTCTTTTAATCCAATAGAAATATTGCTATTTCTGCAGTGATAACAGAACATTTCTGCGGCGAAATGTCTGCTGGACAACCTGTATTTATACACTTGTACATCGCATTGCGGAGACTAGTGAGCAGGAAGGTCCATTTCATATTGCAGTTCATGGGAACTGGAACGTGAGTTGCATCAACATGGCAACTTATAGGACTTTCACAAAGTTCACGATTTTGTGCTTAAATCGAATTTGTAATTTTTTTCTATAACGGCAATGAATTTATTTTGTTACCGAGATTTAATAATTGGTCTGAGAAATTGGAACAGCAGTTTGCCTTTAACTTATAGAAATATAATACTTAATATTAATATTATTTTTCTTTTTCATTTATGTCCTTCAGTTATTTTTTTCCCTATTATATATTTATTCCAACTCCATTCTTATTTCCTTATGTTTTTCATTCCTTTTACTTTGATGCCATTTACTTTATATATTTTCTTATTAAGTTACTGATTGTTTTTATCCATTTCATGAGAATTTTAGATAGTTTTGTGTATTTCCCATTAATTTGACTCACATGTATTGCTTTCCAGTTGAGAAGTCAGGGCCTAATTTATCTGTTATGTATTGCAATGAAAACCACATATGTCTAGTACATCATGGCATTGCTATCAGGTTTTGATTTCTGAGCTTGGTTCATATCATTTGGGCTATATTAACTCACGTGTGCCTCAGGCAAGAGAGAGAAGACAAGGGAAATAGTGGAAGACAAGACTACAGCCAGAGGGTATCGACCACAGGCCTTGGGGGAAGACTCTGTGAACATCTTTTTTATTCCAAGTAGCTCTCAGGTAACATTCGCTCCTGTAGGTAAACAGGCAAAAATGTTATTATTTTAACAATTTAGTGTTGTATTAAATTTCATGTAGTCTGTAATAATGAAAAGAAAGTTTTTATTCTGGCTTGGCTTCTGCCTTCTCAAATCTAAAGGACAGAAATCGATCTTAAAAAGGGGAAAGCATACCAAAGAGTAACAAAATTTATCTTAAACAGTTTCTTCCCAGACACCTGCTTTTCTAACTTACAGGTACTTTCCGTGTTTACCAAAAACAACAATTTCTAACTTTTTTACAAAGAATATAACAAACACATAAACTGTTGAACCCAGTAACAAAACCCTACACATACCAACAAGAAAAGAAACTGGAAAAGAATTTGCAACGAAGTTGAACTCGGCAAACCCATAATATAACTATATTATTCATCATCTGAAAGCTGCTAATATATTGTTGTCTGAGTAGTATACAGTACATTTGACATTTTTCAAAGAATGAAATAATTTATAGCAGTCTTTGAGATAGAATGACCATTACATAAGACTCTGTTCTGCATATCAAGCAAATCCATTATCACATTAATATAATATTCATATCATTTGAGATGCCTTAAGATTAATAGGAGGTAAATATTAAAAAATCACTAAGACGGACATTGAGCAATCAAAAGTAATTTCTTGTCTTAAAGACTGGTCTTATGAATCAGTGGGGCATGGCTCACAACTTGCCGTAGATCAAACGGATGCTTTGAAAGAGAATGGGTTTTGAATTTAGTCCTCTTTAAGTCCTAATTTTTTAGAAATGATCAACCTCAATGGCTTCTGTCACAATCCATCCATCCAACCATTCTCGAAAGCTTCCTCTATTTCACATACAAAACAAGCTCCACACAGATAGCACTCCATGTCCAGAATTGAACCCAGGGCTCCAGTGCTACTCTACCATAACATGGTCCCAGCAAAAATAATAACAATGCCATAAATGCGAAAATTAAAAGTATTCACAGTAACATCATATCATATCATATCATATCATATCATAGTTTATTGCTGCATTGCAATAATAGAGCAACAATGTACAAGACTGGTAAACAACCTCGTGTGTCATTCTTTCACTTTTAGAGGCAAAATGAAAAACTTTTTTAAAGGTCCACTGATGTCAAGTGAATTAGTAACCATAAAAATACAAAAATTACATGCCTGTATGTACTGTGGAAAACCTGGACAATGTCACTATTTTTGTAGGCATTTTGAAATCATTCATCATTTTTTAATATTCAGTTGTTATGACAGGGCCCGACTTGTTTTAGTTTGTTCTTTAACCGAAATGCCACAGAAAATGGATGCTGAAGCATTTCTTTTTAATTCACAGTACCTCATTGAATTTGCCTTACAAAGCCTGTTACCTACATTGTGAAAGGTAACACTTTTGTCTGCTGGAAAATGAATAGTGATGTGTTGCTCGGTGGGATACATCTGCTGTCCTATAATGGGGAGACTAAGAACAACAAATTACATTGTTCTAACATGGTTAAACATGTTTGCAAAATAATATACAGAAACAAAAGCTGAAATTCTATTATTTTGCTCTGTATTAATCATTGGATCTCAAATATAAATTTCATTAGCAAAAAGCAAAAATGACAAACTTCATTTTGCTGTTCCAATACTTAAGCTTTACACTGCATTTTTAAATTATTTGAACCACTACACTATATACAATGTTTTTAAGCCCTTTTAAACATTCATTAGAATTACATATCCCAAATCTTTGAAGGGGTATATTTAATTAAAGATAATTTACATTAAATCCTACCATGCATCCTGCACTGTGTCACTGCTTTTGGGGTAAATTTTATTTTACCTTTATTACATGTCTGATGGAAATGTGTGATGGGTCTCCCTGTTTGAAATATGAGGTGCTTTGAGCACAAATCTAAAACAGACATCCTTTCGCATTGTGGTAAAAATATCATTAAAGCCGAGTTGCAGCATACAACTGTAACACATCAGTAATGATGCAAGTCATTTTCACCAACACAGCAGCATTTCCTGTGTAGAGACAGCACCTTCATCACACCTCAAGTTTCTAGAGGATCAGATATGGGTTGGGGGGGGATTAAAAACCCCCAAAAGAAGAACTAAGTGCCAAAAAGTATGTTATTGCAGGACATGCTGCATGATGTGCACTCAGCTCTGCAGGATACTGTAGAAGAGTACTAAGTGCATTCAGAAAATTCCCCCAGAAAACTTCTCTTATTAGCAGACTCATGATAATAGAAGTTGTAGTTTTGACTATACTGTGTGCAAAGGAAGGCTTTAAAACATCAAATTGATTTTTTTAAGAAAAAGTAAAACTCAGTTTCTTTCAATGCATTTACAGACAGCACTCTTAAAGCTAAGTATAGGTGCTGGAATTGTTGACACCATAATCCTATTTAATTACAATACTGTGAACATACTGTAAAAGGTCTGAGTGAAGTTACTATGTCTTTAATGGCCTGAAAAATTATTTAAATAGACTTTAAAGGTATATTTTAAACCTGTGTTTTACCACTTTATGTTTACAAATGACTGACATTTAATAATATTTCCTGACATTTATTTAGTGCTTTTTTCCCAAAGGAACTACCACAGATTCACTCAGGCAATGCATGGCAGCAACCCCACTGCACAATAGATCAGGAGAGGAAGTGGTAAATACAGTAGCTTCACCAATTGAGTTAAGGAGGAACTTAAAGTAGGTCAGATTGTACAAGCCCAGAGAGGAATTTAGATAGGACAATGAGGTTAACGTTCCTACTCTTTTGAAACATGTCATATTATATATGAAATTTTATGGGATATTTAATGACCAAGTAGGTAGGGTCTCAATTTAATTTCTCAACTGAAGGATTAGAAACATATTACACACATCTTCTATTGCACATTATTGATTAAACAAATCTGTCCCTTTGTAATGATCTATGCTGGTTATTTTATTAATACACTTCTCATATTTATAAACTAGTGCATTTTCCAACAGGATGCAAAATAGTTTATGGCGCTTCACATTAGAATTCAACTCTATAACTAATCAGTACTTTTATTTGTTATTTATGCAAAAATGTGTTTTCCTTAGTTGTACAAATACTGATTGCTAATTAGATGGTTCTGATTAGATTAATTAGATGATTGCTAAGTTCATGCCTAAAAACAAAGTCCTCTGGTTAAATAGACATTTTCTAGCATTTAAATAAATTCAGATGAGGAAAATGATATATTCATATTACAAAGAATTTGATTTAAAAAATATACAAATCATAATTTTATATAAATAATAAAATATTTATATTTTATATTTTAGCTTGGAATGGTCCTTTCTAATTTAAAATGATTCACTGCCAATAACCTCACCTACCTCAGAACAGTATACTGTATATATTTGTAATGCACTGTTCGTTGTTGTTTTTTTCCACTCTGCATGTCCACAAGACAGTTAGCCCTAAGGCGCTGGTCTTGACACAACCACCACGAATAATGCTGAAGGCTCTCAAATCCCCTACTACGCCCTACAGGGTTGCTGCTTCAAGGAAACATAAGGAAACACCAATTGATCTGTAATCAGCCAAGCTCTGAAAGTGATTGTCCAGGTCTGTTTTAGCATAAAAATATAAATAAATACTGCAAAGAGAGGGCATCATCCGGTCCATATAGCTCGTTTGGCAGTTTAGCTACAATGCAGATCTAAAAATTTTATCTGCTGTTTTTCAGAATGATACCAACAAGTCTCAGAGTAAAGTGTTTCCTATGCTCTGTATTAAATCGATCCCCTTTTCAATTTAGTCTCTGTCACACGATGGCCTGAGGAAGGCCAAAGTAGGTCCGTTTTATAACAGAATGGCTTAGCCGCAAAAGCACTCAAGTAAAATAAAAGCAGTTTATTTACAGTGCTCCCAGTCCCCCACACCAGGAAACAAAACCCTAAAAAGAAACAAAACTAATTCTTCAAATAAAGATAAATCCTCCTTTTCTCACTGCTCTCCCTCTGTTTTCAGTCACACTACCTGACATACCAACCACCAATAACCAACTCCCTCTTAGGCTGAGGAGCCAGCTTAAATAGAATGTAAAGGCCCTCCACCTCTGGAACAAACCATTTCTCCAATTCAATGCATGTGGTTTTTCCCATCTCCTTAAATAACCCTTGAGAAATGGGGTTAGGTGTGGCATTCTGAGGCTACCATAGGTTAACCCACCCCAGAAGTACAGACACCAAACAAACAGTGAGTATCATCCATTTTGAGAGTGCTCTCCATTCACACCACAATACTCACTCATACCTGTGTTTAAGTATGTGTTTTTGAATGTGAATGTATATGAAATTAAGCATGTGTTTATGTATGTGAATGTATATGAAATTATGTAATAGCAGTTAGTAGTCAAGCCCTGAGTGTGCACCCTTTGGAACGTATTGTATCTAGCAACTGCTCAACGGAGGGTGTATGAATATTGTATTTCCCATGCTGTCTGTACCTTGTGACAGGCTCCTCTGTCACAGTCTCCTAAATTGAATGCATCTACAGTATATCCCTTAGGTTTTTTTGCACTTTGATCAAATCTCCTTTCAGGCCCTTTTTTCTAGATTGAAGAGCTTTAGCTCCTTTACCCCATAATCATTTGTCTTGTTCTTCTTTGAGTTCTTTCCACAGGAACTATACAAAGTCAGTGTCACACAATATTGGAAATGATGCCTTACTTGTGCTTTGTATAGCTTAGGCATAACTTTCCCTGACTCTAGTTCCATACTTCTTCCTATGTACCTTACTATTTTCTTTGCTATTTTTATTGCTTCACCATATTGTCTTGATAAGGACTTAAAGGAATCTGCATAAAGACCCAGATCCCTTTCATGTGTAGCTTCCTGCAGTTCAGAATCACCAATGCGACATGTATAATGTATGTGCCCACTTCCTGTGTGAATCACTTTAGGCTTATCAGGATTCAATTTCATTTTGCAAGTTTCTGTTCAACTTTTGGTTTTATGCAATTTTCTTTCCATAGTTTGTTACCAACTCTCTTCATTCCGTGTGCCATCTGCAAATAATTAAACTAGCTTCCAAATAGACATAAAACTGATAGGTCTTAAGTTCCCTGATTTAGCTGTGTACTTGTTTTTATCAATTGTGTGATACTTGTTTACACCAATTGTGTAATTTCCATCATTAAAGAGAAAAGAAATATCAGAGCTAATGTTCTATGAGTAATGGCCTTCTTTTTCTAAAGTGTGGCTAGGAAACCACTACAAAGACTAGGATTTTTTCTTTTTTGTTTTTAGCAGACCTGGCCCCTGTAGAAACCTAAGTAAAAATTGTGCAATGGAGCTCTGTCTACTTTGGCAATATCGTTGTGTAGCTTGTTTCAGACTCCCACACCCCATTGTACAAAAAAGTCTCTTTTTCTCACTTTTACGTGCATTTCTCCTTAGGTTCTATTTGTTGTTTGTGTTCCATTATTGAATCTGAAAAAGTCCATAGGGTTGACTTTGCCCATATCTTTAAGTATTTTGAATACTTCAATCATTTAATGGTTTCTGATCTTCTAGCCTGTCAGTGCAAGATTTTTCTTCAAGTCCAAGGGAAATATCAGGTTATCCTTCCAGAGCAGGCCATATTATTTTGTATCATGATGGCCAATATTGCACACAATAGTTAAAAAATAATAATTTACTAGTTAATTTTAACATAACTTTTAAACTACCCACCTTTAACCATACTATATCTCCTCATATTCAATTTGTCTTTATTATTGCATATTCACTGATATGCAATGTAAAATTAAATATAAATAGAAGTTGAAACAGATGTGTTAACATAAACACCTACTGTACATATTTTTCATAGGTAGGTTCTTCAAGCTTCCATTTCACTTTTATAGTTTAGATTTTTCTGTCTGCATGTAACACTCTGTACTTGTGTTCATTAAATATTGTAGTACAACTGTGGGTGTACTAGAACTTCAAAATAAAATAAACAAGATGGTGTTGTAACAACATCTTTAAAATAAAATGTGATCAGACCAACACTGGTCTTTTTAACCAGCCAACTGCAGTTTTAGTCTCTTTTTTGTGTGGCTTGGGTTCCCACCTGCTACTGTTCTTTTATGCACACAGCATTTAAGTAGCAATGGCAAGCACTGCATCCCAGTATATTCTTATTTTAAGAAGTTTAAGAAGTTTAAACAGTTCAGAAAATATCCTTGTCAAGGTTTTAGATGCTTTATTGATGTCTGTGGATTTTGATTTTAGTAATGGACTTCTGGAACATAGTTTGATATTTGACAGTGGCTCATAGTATTCTCCTGGATTGTTTGAAGGACTATCGACTGTATGTAGGTGTTGCAGACATTGTTCTTTGGTGGCTCACCTTTTAGTTTCCTTCAGATGAAGTTTCTCACAAATAGTTTGTTGTTTTGAAAAAGTATTTACACTTCTATATGTTCTGAAGTATAAATATCTTATACATTACTCCTTGGATGGATAATTCATAGTAAAGGCATTGATTTTCATTATAATTCTTCCATGTTCATTCTCATTGCACCAGGTGATTATGTACCATTTAATCCTTTGACAGAAATCAAAATATGAATGTGTGTGGACATTATTTATTTAGAAGACTCGCATATAGAAGTAGTTCTGTGACTGTGTGCTTAAAGTGGGACAGTTTAGTCTGATCATCATTCTGCTCAAGATTAGTCCTATGTTGGGGGTCGGTATTTTTACTGTTGGGCTTTCATGTACCTTACCTAGTAAAGACACTGACCTTGAAAGCATGTTGAACTGTATATTCCATCCAATATACATGTGACATTAGCTAAATATAATGGAGGTTCTTCCACTGACAATCTGCAAGTTGCCCCACACCATTGCTGGCATTATTGTACAGTTTTTATTATTAGGATGCCCTTATCCAGTGTGACCTACAGGTGTGTACAGTCAATTGATAATGACATTCGTGAGTGCCTAATAGTGGGTCCCTAATAGTGGGGCATTTAAAATAGTCTAAGGGAGGGACCATACAAAATAAGGGATAATCATAGGGGAGAATTCAACATGCATCATTGTAAGTAACGTACAATGTACAAGTAAGTTCATATATAGGATAGCTAGTGCATATTGCAAAGTACGAGAAGTGCAACATTTAAATAGAGTTGTCAAATTCCAAGTACAGGGACAGTCTTAGTGCAGGTATTTGGTAGTTATTTGTCACAGCAGTACTGTAGATATAAAGGGTAAGGTTGAGTGCAGTCAAGAGTGGTGTCCGAATGGCGGTCTTTAGAAGATATCAGAAGGTGTTTAAGAACTGAACAACTCTGATTGCTGCAGGCAGGTCATTACAACTTCCAAGGGCATTCCAGGTCGTTCGAACTTACTGTAAAAGGGCAAGTTTTGAGAAAAGTCATTTTAGTAGTGACAACAAATGCAGGTAGGCATTGCCAATCAGCCAGGAGAGGAAGAACAGAGGGAATATGAGTTTAGATGTGAATAATGTTAGGAAGGGGAAGAATGATTGGGACAACAAGGGGAAAGAAACATTTTGAAATGGAAGAGATCAGGAATATGGACCTAAGAACTGAAGAAATGGGATAGCAAGAGAGAAATAAAGAAAAATAATAAAATCAGAAAGCAAAACAAGCAGAAGAAATTTAGATGTGCAGAAGTGATTGAATAGTAGAGGTAGGGAGGTCAACTGTTACAGAAGTGTAGATGGGGAAAAAGGGGGTATGTAGGAGAAGATATTGAAGAAGAGATGTTTGTGAGAGGGAGAGGTCAAGGGTGTCTCCAAGGTTTTCTCAGTGGCTTAAATGGAGAAGATGGTACAGCCTAATATAAAAAAGATGATTGATAATGTGTGACAGATAGATGGGGAAGAAAAAAAGATGAAACGGAGGTCAGATTTAGAGGTGAGATTTTGAAAGATTTAGAAAGGATGAACATGAACAGATGAATAATGAAGGAGAACATGAACGTTTATTTTCCCCCACATGCCAGTTCAGGCATTTTAATACTGAGCCAAGTCAATTAACAATTGTAAATTTCAAACTGGGAGATGTGATGGCAGAGCAGATTTAGACAAGAAGCCTGTGTCCAGATGACATTTTCACAAAGCTATAGGAAATCATACACTCACTCACCTGACCATTTGGTGGAAAACAACTGGTTAGGTAAAACTTTTAAAATAAGAAGCTGAACCTGGAGATTGAGGGTAGATCTTTTGTAGTGTAAACTCACTAGGCAGAAAAGGAAGTTCCCAACCAAGGATTTGTGAAATTTAAAATTTTGAAAAATGTATTATAACATAGCAGGTTCAGACAGGATGACAGCCCTGTCTTGACTACATTCCCTGGAAAGCAGTCTGAATGAGTTGCTGGAGGACATTTGAGGGCAGCAGATCATTAACCACAGCTTTCTGTGTCATGGCAGAGGGAAACAGAATACAAAAGTAACTGGTGTTTACCATTTTCTTTTCAAAAACACTCATTAAACAAATCCCTCTTTAAAAATGTACAAAATAAAACTTTAAAAATAAATGTGGTAATGTTTTATTGTTTCTTGTCGGGGGTCAGAAAATTCTTCAGAAATGGACCTCTAGTTACAAACCTTTTTTGTATTAATCCTATTCATTGAAACACATCTACACTATCCTATAAACCACAATGAGATTAATACAAATAAATAAAATTAAAAACAGAAGCCAGAAACTGAACAGGTAGAATTTAAGGCAACCTTAACCCCAGAAAATGTATACTATAGGTGGAGTGGAGCATTAGAGGGCCAAATAGAGAAAGAAATGCAAAATGAATAAACCGTATAATTAATAAGGAATCTACGCAGATTATAAATATTGTTTATATGTGAATATATTTGTGCTTTGATTAAGTATGTCTCCCTTCATGTTAATTCTCAGCATTTAATGTGGAAGTTGATAATATATTGCTGTGACTTTATTGCTTATTTCTGATTATTGTGGGTGGTACACTGGTGTAGCAGACAGCACTGCTGTTTCCTGTTTGAACTGAGCACTGCATCCTAGGTTTGATTGTAGCCTGAGGTCCTTTCTGTTTAGAGTTTGCATGCTCTCCCATGTCTGTATGGGTTTTCTCTGGCTGCATCATTTTTCATCCAAAAGACATTACAACTATGTCAATCAATGTATATGCTAGTTACCTGCTAGTTTCACATATAGAGTGTCATCTCAAATTTAAGTCCTTTGCTTCTAGAAGAGGTTCTGTATTGTCGTAACAAACTTTTCCAGAGCCTATCCCAGGAAGTATTGGGTGCAACCTACACCCTGGATGGGATGCCAGTCCATCACCGGGCACACACAGACACAAACATGCACACATTCACACCAGGGTCAATGTTACAGAAGCCAGTTAACCTGTGGCCCAAGCAGAGCAGACCTGGTCAGAACTATTTAATGTGAATCATTACATTGTCTGTGACAGAAATGCAGCTGAGATGACATAGAGGAACTCCGGAGAGTCCAACCCTCACTGACAGGTTGCTGTGATGTCATAAAAGCATGCCAGAGAGACATTTTCCTAGACTGAAGATTTACCATAACATTTACCATGAAGAAGTCAAACATTCTCTCTCTGCATAACTTGTACAATATTTGGACTAAAATAACTGATATAACCTGATCAATTTGATTTCATTAATAAAGTAACAGAAAGAAAAGCATTATCTTGGCTTAAGAAAATGTACTGCACCCTGTAGAAAACTCACAAGTGTGAGAGAAGACTGAAAATACAGCATTAGTTTGTCTAGTAATGCAAAGTACACAAAGTACTCCGTGACTCCACCCTGGAGCCACCACTCTGTGGCTAAAGATTTGTGCCTGTGGCATGAAGGTTGCTGGTTCACATCCTGCTGCCGGCAGAAGAATCCTACTCCATTGGGCTCATGAGCAAGGCCCTTAACACCAGCTGCTCCAGAGGCGCTGTATAATGGTTAACCCTGCGCTCGGTCCCCAAGCTTCTCTCCCTGTCTGTGCGTCTCATGGAAAGCAAGCTGGGGTATGCAAAAAGACAAATTCCTGATGCAAGAAATTGTATATGGCTAATAAAGTGATCTTATCTTACATCTGGTTGTATACATTCATCCATCCACTTACTAACTATTTCATCCAATTCACTGTCATAGAAGAGCCGGAGTCTATCCTAGTAAGCAACGAGTACAAAGCAGAGCAGAGTGAACCCAGTCCATTACAGAACATACACAAACACATTCACACTATGGTAAGTTTTCCCAAAAATCAATTAATCTAGCACCATGTCTTTTGACTGTGGAAGCCAGTGCTCCCATTCAAGTACAGGAAGATCATACAAACCCCAGGAACTGAACTCAGGACCCCAGCACCATGCGCTACTCTCTTAAGTAATTCCTTTCTAATACAATAGTTCTGTTTGCCATATTTATTCAGGTTTAGTTCATTCTGAATTGTTAAATACAAATCCATCTGTCAGAATAAAATAAGGTAATGATTTTCCACATGAAAGCATGTATCTATTCTTATTCAAAGAAAATTAAATTACCCCTCCCAGAAACATCCAAGGACACAGATGAAGTAATTATTGCATTTGAACAATACGGGATTGTAATCCTGGCAGAATGATAAAACATCTAACCCTTTTCACCAAATGGCTACCATTTAACCTACTTCTGGCAGACGTTTAAGAGAATGTCATAATTTATTTAGAAAAGTACTGGAGCAATTTAGCAAGCCATCCACGGATGTTAGTTTTTTTTTTAATTTTAACTTGTGTGTGAAAAAAATATTTAAACCTGCCACTATGCAAAATATAACTGCAGGAAATCATAATATAAACATGAGATGAGAGAGACTACAGCATATGGAGTATGCACTTGCATTTGTCAAGAGAAGGAAAGACCTGCATTTTTCTTTATCTCTGTGAAATGCAATATGGAATGCAGTTCAGAATATTTACCAACCCCTTTGTATTATATTGACTGATATTTACTATTCTAACAATTACTCGACTTGATATACTGAACACATTTTGAATGTACTATTAGATGGATAAAATAATATAAAACAAAATTACTTGAGAACGATATTTCTCAAGATTGTCCACAGTCTTGATCAGGATGATGACCCTAGAACTAAATTCAAAAACAATGTCTCCACAAAACATTAATAATACAGTATGTACAGTATAAAGATTTTTCTATTGTTTTAAATATGTATTTTAATGTACTGTGCTTTAATTTAAATTCTACTTTGCTTTTACAAATGATTGTAGTACCTTAAACAGATAGGTGATGTAACAGGAAGGGTACCACATAGATAATAAGAAATAAATCATGACTAGAAGAACATTGAGGCCAAGATTGCCCAGCTGTCTGATTTTGCTCTATGCAATTCCGTTCTATTCTCTGTGATTCCATTCATCTTGCGTGTAACTGGTACAGTATGTATAGAACATAGTGTCTTGTGCATACCATCAACTTGTCTTGTAGCTGACTGCACAGAAATCTTGTTTGTGAGCAAGTGAGAATGAATTTATCCTAAATTTGAATTAATAAATGTATATCTGAGGCAGACTAAACCAAAAATGTACAAATTAAGAGCACATTAATACAGAATTACAGTACCTTCATACTGACTGCATATAGACTATTCAATATTTAGCTCTAATGGATTTAGTTAACAATTGGTTATGCAAATCTAGACAAATAATTGAAAGCATGAACACTATTGTAGATCTCAGAATCATAATACATTTTTATTATGAAATGTGAACAAACTGTTAAAATAATAACATTACAATATCTGTTAAGGCCTTCATAAGCATTAACAGCATCCTGGCAACACTGATCAGCATCTATATAGATACAATATACTCTATATGGAGACCTGTGGTAATTTTGACCACTCACTGCGTTTCTACAGCCAGCTGGCAAAGGTTGGCTAGTGTGGCTAGGTTGAACAGAACTACAGTCAGCATCACTCACAATGATGCAGCAACAAATGCTGTCTTCCATCACATCTGTCAAGAGTGGTATGAATGAATACGACATTCCTTTACACTCTCTGCTACAACCTCAGATGATGTCTTAAACACATCATCTCTTTAGGTTCTCTACATACTGCCCTTGAGAAGCCATTGAGCATGTACAGATGCAGCCATTCAAAATGGGTGAGGTATTTCACGGCATACCCCGGTGGGCGTGTCGCAGTGTCACGTGGTGTCACGTGGTTAATCGCGCGTCATTTGACCCTCTGCCGGAAACTATCCGGCATCACCTTGTAAAACCGCCAGGGGGAGCTTAACCTCTCATGTACAGCATTTGAGCCTTTAATTTTGAACTGTGTATTACAGCACGTTAATCATCAGTCATTAAAATGTTGGTATATTTTATGAAAGCAAGATTGCTCAGTTGGACAAAAGTACACAACCTACCTTTATCAGAAATATTTATGCATCAAAGCCTTTACTGAAGATATTACTAATAGTATTAATAATGGATGACTTTGGACAAGCTGTATACTCAAAGTATAATTTCTTTAGCACATTTGTAGAAGCACTTGGAATCTGTCCAAGCCATACTTTGTCAGGCATTTTGTTTTACTTCAACGGGCATAAAAACTTCCTTGCTTTTAACAGGGCTTCTCATAATTTCTAACTACGAAAATGATTTAAAATGCGACACTTATCATTCAACTAGAGCTCAAAATATCACAAGGATCCTCAAGAGCACAGCAAAGAGTGTATTAAAAGACGCTTGTATTTATCAACGCTTTCTTTTCCGTATACCAGATTTTATGGAACCACTTCAGAAGGGTGTCAGCCAGTCAGATTCCAGGAATCGGTACTTTAAAGGAAAAATACACACCGGTATTCCATTTCTCCCTAACGATTTTAAGCATCGAAGTATTTAACTAGCATGTGAAATAGCGTGTGAAAAAGTGGTAGTTTTAAGCTTTTCTGCCAATATAATATGGAATCGCGTATCTAAAGAATTTAATAACGATATGATTATATTCGTGTACTGTGACAGGGCTGTGTAGGGCTGTTTCGCCTCCCTGTTCATGCGCGTTGTCTTGTAGCCTGCTGGTCTATATGCCTGACTAACAACTGGCAGGTTGTGTGTTCGAATCCAGCTGGTGATGGACTTTTCTTTTAACAAACATTTCTTTGAAAAAATAGAATAGCGATATTATGGACAATCAATTGACTGTTATATTTCAAAATATCGCAACATGATCGATTCTAAGTCATTTTTGATAACAATGAATAGTCACCTTCTTCCCTTCTGACAACGGTCCCTGCTTCTGCTTCCTGCTTCTATTGTATGTGTGTGTGCAACAGAGTAAATTTTTATAGAGAAATGGAGACTGGACAGTATGCGTTACAATATAAACATTTCTATTGATTTAAATCGTGTACTGATTTAAATTGCAAACGCATGTTTAATTATATGTGTTTTTTAATCATAATCAGGCTAATGCAACATAAATTGATACAGTATCTTTGTCTTCTAAGTATCTTAATAAACTTTCAGCTTAGCTTTCTACCCGTCAAGATTTATATTTCTTGGGATTTTGGGATCAAATATGGAAGGATTAGATTGTAATCGTTTTTATTTGTCAAATACGTGATTGTATTTCTGAATGTTATGTGACACCTACAGTAGTTCACTGCTTTAAATACATTGAATTAAGAAAGTTATGTGTAACACTTTAGATCTTTTTTCTGAACCAGGGAAAACCTGATCATGTTTCTCTATAACAATAATAAAAAACTTTATTTTGCATATCACCTTTAAAAGTGGCATCTCAAAACAATACAGTAGATCGAAAAACAGTTAAAAGGGACCAAGGTAAATACCAGACAATCGCAAACACGTTTTCAATAAAATTATTTTATTCATTCAGCAGAGAGTGAGAGGGACATCCAGCAGAGAGACACACACACCGGTTTTCATTGACAAAATTGTTTTTTTTTTCAATTCCTCTTGTCTAACAGGAATGTTTTGTTTGTGGACAGATTGTTAGACTAGAGGAAAAGAGTGCTAACAATGTTTGTTAAAAGTTTGTTAAAAGAAATGTTTGTTAAAAGAAAAGTCCATCACCAGCCGGATTTGAACACACAACCTGCCAGTTGTTACTCAGGCACGTAGACCAGTAGGCTACAAGACAACTCGCATGAACAGGGAGGCGAAACAGCCCTACACAGCCCTGTCGCAGTACACAAATATAATCATACCGTTATTAAATTATTTAGATACGCGATTCCATATTATATTCCCTTTTAATCAAATTCTAAAAGTATGCTTGCTGACTCCGGTATCACGTTAGTTAAAGACTTTGAAGCTTAAAATGTTTAGGGAGAAATGGAATACTGGTGTGTATTTTTTTCTTTAAAGTACCAAGACCAGCTATATAATGTATGTTCAAAATTAATATCGTTTATGGCCTTCACACGCGTTACAGTATGCTCCTATTCTTTTTATGCTCAGCTACTAAGATTTCCCTTCAGTGGTAAAATTCAATATCTACAACGGGCACAGTAAAGACGTTTACAGTAAGTCTTTCTACGACAGACCAACGGACCACGAGTGCCCCTGTTGGTCAACCAATCACGTACCGCAGTACCCAGCGTCATCTTGCGTCATGATACGCAACACCGCAGCCAATTTTCCTGCGGTTCGTGTCTGTACCGCTCACTTTGAATGGCTGCATCTGTAGATCATTTTCAGGTGGTGTGTCCTGGTGTTTCTAGACTAGCCTGTTCATGTAATGAACATGTAATGCTCATTGATTGCTGAATGTTATTCTAAAAGGTCTTTCTCTCATAGAAAGTCCTCCTTCAATGGACAAAACTAATATCCGACGTACTGTTTTACAGCCATACCTGTCACGGAGGCTGAAGTCAGGGCAACTTTCAGATGGGTGAACATATGGAAGGCATCCAGCCCGGATAGCATTCCTGAATGGGTCCTTAAGTCCCGAGCAGACCAATTGGCCATGGTTTTTATGTTTACAATCTTCTGTTCCACCACGATACTAGTGCTGTACAAAATTACTGCGACCCGTTGTAATAATTAAAGTTCGGTAGCTCTCAAATCTACAGTACCATAATGAAATGCTTTCAAATGCATACAGTATTAACACATTAGTACCTGAGTGCTTGGACCCCCTGCAGTTTGCAAACCAGCATAACAGGTCCACTGACGACACTATTTCCCTGGCTCTTCACACTGCCTTAGCTCATTTGCATGAAAAAACACGTCCGAAGTCTATTAATTGATTATAGCTCCACCTTTAACACTACAGTTCTTTCCAGACTAATCAGCAAGTTTAATGACCTGGGTACCAGCACTTTTCTATGCATCTGGATTATGGGTTTCCTTACTAGTAGACCACAGACTGTGAGGGTCAATGGAAAGCTTTCTTCCCCACTTACCATCAATATAGTTGCCCCTCAGGGCTGTGTGCTTAGCCCCCTGCTGTTTTCCTTATTTACCCACGATTGTGTGGCCAGACGAAGTTGCATCTCCATCTATTGTTGACACTACCACAATTGGCCGAATCATCAGTAATGATGAGACAGGCTACAGGGATGAGGTCAGGAACCTGGTGGAGTGGTGCCTTGACAATCTCTCTCAACATTAGCGAAACCAATGAACTGGTTTTCAATTTTAAAAAGCATGGTAGGGACCACACCCCTATTCACATAATGAGGTGGCTGTAGAAATGGTTAGTAGCTTCAATTTCCTGGATACCTTTATCACCTTCATTACATTAACATAGTCTCAGCATGTAACTGAACCTACAAAGAAGGCACAACAGCGCCTTTACTTCTTTAGACATTTGAAAGAATTGTCTGACTGGAAGGCACTACAGGGGATGATCAGTTCAACCTAGTCAATTATAGGAGTACAGCACCCCTCTATTGTAGACATTTTTACAACTCTCTGTCTCAGGAAGGCTGGAAGTATTGCTAAGGATAACAGTCATCCTGGTTTCTCACTTTTCTCTCCCCTGCCTTCTGGTAAGCATTATAAGTTGTATGTTATTTAACTTGTTGATGTTGTTGCTGTCCTGTGTTAATGTTTTGATGATTCCATAATATCTTTGTATTGGAGCATACATGCAAATAAGCATTTCATTGCACTTGTACATATGACAAATAAACTAAACTGAACTTGTATTGAGCACAATACTAGGACCCTGATACAAGCATTTTACTGGTGGTACCCCAGAGAGCTTCTTCAAGACCAAAAATGAAAAAAGTACTGAAGGACACAAGCAGAAATTAAGTCAAATGGAATTCAGAAAACATTTTTTAAATAAAGGATTGATGAGGTCTGGAACAAACCAAGTCTTGTTATCCCTGTCCTTCTGATCATTCAAGAAATGGCTAGAATTCTCTTGTCTATAAACCTATGTTCTTATCCAGTTTATTAGTCATTTATCCAATTTTCAAGGATGGTCATAGCAAAATTGTAACCCAGCATTCAAATTTTAAAAAGTAAATACTGTACACACAGAAAAGTCCATACATTTCCTGTAACAATTTATGACTCTCTGCCATTGGCTTTGATGAATTGTGATCAATTCTTCATTACAGAAATATTTCAAGTCTGTGACAGTTGACAGTTTCCTTGCTTCAACAGCCTGCTTCTGATCCTCTTCTAGAACTTTATTGAGGTTTGTTTAGAAGAATTTGCTTCTTTTTCAGTCATTCTGATATGCCTATAATGTATTGTCATTCACTTTGTTGCTGCATGACCCACTTTCGGCTCAGCTTCATCTGACAAATGGATAACCTAACATTTACCTTCAGAAACTTCTAACACAAAACTAAAATCATGGGTCCATCAATGATGGCAAGCCATCCCCATTCGGAGGGCATCAAAGCAGTCCCAAAACACTGAGACCTAATAATTTTCTACTTCAGCTGTGAACCCTATGGAGATTTCATTGGATGAACAGTAAAAGAGATATTCTTTTAAAAGGCAATTTGTAACCACATGTAGTACATATACATACATGTACAGTATATGGTGATATGAAACATCCTTTCATAAACAAACTTGAGAAGATAAACTCACATAAATTTAATGACACAGAAACTGAGCATCATGTACAGTAGCTCCTTTTCAATACACGACTTGTTTAGTTGAAGTTCAACCTTGAATTGGGATTTAGAATATACAAAACCTTTCACAGAATCATTCACTTTTGTAAAATTCTGTGTGGCACCTCTTGCATACAGTTTCAGAGTTTCAAGCAAGATTTGTTTGTTTTAAAATTCTGCAGGGGTAGAATAAAAAAAAAAACCTTGCCTAAACATATTTTTTATCCAATTAAGCTCTTAATGGTTTATATTAAACATACTTCATATTGTCATGGGATATCATATAAAAATCCACACAAATCCTTATAAGTAAAATGCAGAAAAGTGTGCCTACAAAATGAAAATCTCTATCACTATCCATGGCTTCACATTTTTGATAGTTACCCTTCTTTCAATGTTCTATTCATTTCAGGTTTCAAGCTGCTAATTTGTTCATTGTCTGAATTTGATTTAAAAATTACTTTGGCAACCTAACATGATACTGTTGTAAAACAGATGTCATCCTTCTAAGAATGCTTGATCTCCTCAGCTTATTTCATTTTATGCAGTTTTATTTCACTCCGTACATTGAAGAAACCTGTAGCATGTGTTATTCTATTACTTATTTAAGATATTTGCTCCCTTTGAAATAAACATTATACTAACAGCTGAATATTTTATGATGTTTTTGGATGATCTAAGAAATTAACCATTAACTAACCTAACAAAAAACATAATATAAAAAACAGTGGTAAAGTTGTTGAAATAAGCTAAATTTCTATTAAACATGATTTTATATGGTGTTCAATGTTTGAGTTATTTAATTGTTCAAAGTATTTTGCTACTGCACCGATTACCAAAATCAATTTTCAAGTCCATCGCAGAAAAAAAGTATAGTAAATTATATGAATGTTACAATACACATAATGAGTGCATGAAACATAACAAAGTAACCTAATGAAATAGATAAGATTAAAAAGCAGAAAGAGTTTTTAGATGGTTTATTCCCATGAAATATATTGTATTGTTCATTTACTGTAGATCTCACTTTACAAGAGGCTTCCCGCAGAATACAGGTCCGCTAGACAACCAATGATTTGATAGAACAATTTTCAGTCCATCTGATTTGCTAACTCGCATAACTACTGTGAGCACTTGCCAAGCCACGAGCCTTTTCTTCCATGGCTGTTGCTAATGCAACTGTCATGACCACCAGCCAGCGGAGATCATCTCACAAAAGAACTAACCAGTACCAGCAGCGGGTTAATAATATCAAGTGCCACCGCATGTGTTAATCCATCAGCACACGCTCTACCATGCAGCAAGCAGCACTATTTAAACCATCCTAACCTGCTTCCCGCTGCTCGGTATTGAGTTTACTCCTTGAGAGCTCTACCTGGCATTTATTCTGTACCTCGCATTCTTCTGGATTCTGGACTTCCCATTTGCCTTTCGACTTTGGACCTCACCTCTCACTTCGGATTGTTTGCCACTATTTGTACTTCCTTGATTTTTAACCACCTTTCTCCTTTTGACCATGGACTTGACTTACGTACCGGATTGTTTGCCTGTTTCGTCACCTACTGTACCTATCTATACAGGATCTGTATACTGTACCTTTTCTTTGAGGATTCCTGACAGCAACTCTCCTTGTAATTCAGAACATCTCAAATGAATCTGGGAAAAAGACTCCAAGCATTGACGGGAATGAATCCTTTACAATGACTTGTGTCAATGCTGCAGTTCATCAGCTGGACCTAGAGCTACCTATTGAAAAGGCACTGCTACTAAAATCATCAATGCTTCTTCAGACATAAGATGGGAGGAGCAGACTACATCTGCCTGGAGATGCTAGTAGCAAATACATCTGTTTAATTTTTTGATTATGGAATTAACATCAACAGAAAAGCCTACTCCAAAGTGCTGGAGAGCAGACTTCGTCCACTAGTTGAATCTCCGATGCAGTAGGAACAATCTATCAGCTGTTTATTCTTTTAAACGTTTAAAGTGTTGTTGGAGTACTGTATGTCAAACTGTGTTTTGGAAAAATAGAGAAGATATACAGTATGATCACATTCTACCAAATGTTCCGCAGAAAGGTCTCAGTGAATATGAGGTGTTGACACTGCTTCTGCATACTATTCAGCTTTTCTGTTGTCAAAGCTAGAAAAATTTCCAAAGAATGTTTAATGTGAGTACTAGACCCCGCCAAGGGTGTGTATTGTTTTTGGTCATTTTCATGACATCTACTGTATAAAGGGGATATTAATGTGCAATTGTGGTATGTAGATTGACCAATTTGGGAACTTCAGAACAGTTTCTATCAGTTGCAGATGATGTTGTACTTCCTGACTTCTCTGACCTGTACTAAAGCAGTTTTCTGCAAAGTGTAAAGTGAAACAGTAATCGAGGCCATGGTTCTTTCACAGAAAACGCTAAAGGCATGAGGACAGCCATTGCTCTTAGTAGAGGAGTTTTTCTTAAAGAAGGATTTTTGGATATTTAGCACCTTATGCCAAAAAGGCATAACTTAAAGCATTTATAATAATTAGTTTCTTGTTGTCTTTTGTTTTCTTCTACTGAGCAGGCAGGTGGATATACTGTGCACAGTAAATGTAATAAGGTTTACTTGGACAGAGCTACATGATAAGTACTCAAAAACACACAACATCTCTAGTAAAATACAAGCTTCATTACCATTGCAACTGGAATATGTGGCAAAAAAGAAATCACTGATTTATAGAAAGTTTAAATATTGCTATGAATGTTGGCATTGAAAGCACACACTGTATCATTTTGAACATTAAGAGTTAAAAAAAGGTAAAAACCTATATTCCACATCAAAGACAATTAAGGAAAGGCCGCTGAACAAAAGCCAATGAACATTGTAGTACTGCACTATCATAATTCCTTGCCAGGAAATCTGTTAAAGTACCTTTGTTAGTACATGAGGTAATACATACACTTTTAACATTAAATTGCATAGAAGGAAAGGATCCCAATGTCTGATATGCTGTTAATGAAAATAAATGAAAATATGTCTAATAAACAGCTCTTAAGATTTAATTTAATGAGGTTTAATTGTGCATTACTTGAATGTGAAACAGTTAAACAAAACATGGACAGAAATTAAGAGGATAAGATAACATTCTGTTTGAACTTCAATATTGCAGAAACTTACATTGGAATTAGGATTAATTGTTTTTAATAATTGAGTAAAATGTATTCATAAAGGATTTCAAAAAGATGCAGAGCATTGCCAGTGAATTACCAGTGAAAGCAGCCCTGGGATTTTAATGAATATTAAAATCTTGTATTGCAAAGCACCCAATCAGATGAAAGCACCTGTGGAAATATCAATATCTACTGTATATAACAAAGCAGGAAGGCATTGAACCAAGGATGTTTCACACAGATCAGACTTCATTTAAAATAAATTTAAATAACCAAATGGTACCTGCACACTTTGACACATTTTTTTTTCCAATGGAAATTTACACAGCTGCATTTTCTATTTGAAAAATATAATCCCTAAGCCTTATTAGAATACAAATGTAGACTTGAAGTAATAGGACTGTTCGAATGTTGAGGTTGATTTGGGGAAAAAGGAAATCAACACAATAGAGGAGGGGATTGAGTGTTTACTTATTTGAAAACTAACTTTTTGTTTGTTGTGTTTTTCTGCTAGGTAGAATCAATTACTTTGTAATTGTACAATTTTTACATAGTATGTGTTGTCTCCTATAGCACAAGATGCCATTTGATGTACTCAGAGCTTCAGTGAAACTCATTCTCGCAATGCTAAACTAGACATCCTGCACATAGCCCATTACTTCAAAAATGCCTGCTGTTTACCTAAGCTCCATAAATATCAAAAATTATTTGCACATTAGAACATGTTGCAAGTGTGGCACAGTGGTTAACATTGCTGACTTGCAGTTCTGGGGCCCTACTGTAGGTTCAGTTCCTGGTGTGTTATCTGCATAGAATTCGTACAGTATGTTCTCCCTGTGTTCTCATGGATTTCCATCAGGTGCTCCAGTCTCCTCCCATAGTTCAAAGACATGCTGGTGGGTTAGTTGGCTTCTGTAAAAGTGGACCTGGTGTGAGTGTGTGCGCTTGTGTCTGTGTGCCCCGCATTGGACTAACATCCTTTTCAAGGTATTTCCGCCATGTGCCCAGTGCTTTCTGGAAAGGCTCAGGGCCGCTGTGTCCCTAAACTGAATAAAGTGAGTGAAATATATAGCAGGTATACAAGTATTTGTCTGTATATTTTTTTTTAATTAAGTGGCTTTTCCATTTATTTTGCAACTACAGTATGCTTGATGTGCAACATTTTGAAATATGTGTGACTGATCTTTTATATGGAAAGCTATTGCATTTAATAAATTTAATGCATTTTAGAATGTATGACATGGATCCCTTTCCCAATAACTGGTGTGGTGCATGGGGGTAGTTGACACCGCATTGGGCGTCGTCAGGCTCCCATTCTCCCTTGTCAAGTCCCTTTATAAGCTCTTTTCGGTTCCTTTTCTTTATCTTACATGCACTCTCCTCCGGGAGTGGTGATCACACTGACCCCCTCATGGGGGCAACAGGATACATGACTCCACTTCTGGGCCCTTTAACTTTGGAGTCTCAGGTTCACCAAGTTCATCCTGTTGTCCTCACTGCTAGGAATCTCCTGCTCCCAGACACCATCACGGAGCCTACTGCTCCTACTCCATTAGGCCACTGTTTCACACACAACCTGTGCCTTGGTCTCCCTCCTTTGTTCACTCATACACTGCGGCACACTCTTTTACTGTAACATCACCCTGACTAGAAGCGTCTCACACCCGCTACTGTCATGCTTCTGCCCGGCTCTCTCACAGCATCTGTCCTCTCACCACCACAGCGACAACAAGACTGAGGTCCTGCTGGATCTTTCCCCTTCTCCAGAAAGTATTCAGGCTAGTTTTAAACCACTTCTCCACCTGCCCTTCATTCACTTAGTCGCATCAGGTGTGGTTTCCATGGCAACACATTTCCCTTAATCCGGGGCTCCGCCCCCAAAGCCAGACACTTCCTGCATTGCACCACACTGGTTTCGGGTGGACAAGCTGTGTAATAGGGCACTTTCTTCTTGCCATATCTAGAGTACATACATCAACCCATACAGGGTCAAGGAGGAACTGAAGCCTATTCTGACAAACAATGGGTGTAAGGCAGTACACACCCTGGATAGGGCATCAGTCCATCACAGGGCATATGTACAGACGCAATTACACAGTCTCATATCAGGGCCATTTTTTTCAGAAGCCTATTAACCTGCAATCAAGTCTTTGGATTGTGAGAGGAAACCAAAGAACCTGTCGGAAACCCATGGAGAACATACAAACTTTACACAGATAGCCCACCAGAAATTGAACCCAGGGCCTCAGCGCTGTGAGGCAGTAATGTTAACCACTGTGCTGTCATGATCTCTGCATAATTATGATAATTAAAACAACAGCTACATATTCATTTCTAAATCTTTTGTTAAAGCAATTATAGATCCCTAAGATTTTTTTGTTGGTGATGATGATTGCCATCATCATCACTGGTCATCATTGTCCTCAACAATACAATGTTTTTTGTAAAGTGGAAATGCTGTAATTGATTTGAATTAAAGGACACCCAAGACATCCACTGAAGTGTTGAGGGGATTTATTGGAATGTCCATTGTTCTATAGCACAATGTTGTCTTGAAATGCAGCAATTTACACAAAATTAAATTTTCTTCAACAATCTGCCAAATAGAAAATGGTTTATATTGATATCATTTTATATTTTTTTTATATTATGCTATCTTTTATTTTTATATAATATCTTAATACATTGTTTGTGGTGGTTTATGTACATTAAATCAGATCGTGACTTTCAATACATTGTTAAATGTATTTCAAGTTAGAGATACATGATTTAATATGAAGATATAACTGAAAAAATTGTGTACTTGTTTACTTTTGCTAAGATAAAAAATGTTGTTTTGATATAACATAACATTTGTTTATCACAGTATGACTGCAAAATCCAAGTATTAAACCTCTCTCATTTGTTTCATTTAAGTTTATGATCTTACTCTCTTTCTTAGTCTTGCCTTTATTTTGTTATTTCTGCAAAGATCATCCTCTGCCTCCTATGTTTTTTTAAATTTCAGGTAGTCTTTAAATAACTGGATTCCTGCAGAGTTTGTCCTGGTTTATGTGTGAAGAAAAGCTCATCAAGCAGGTGTTGATTGATGGGATAACCCATTTAGTTTTCTTGTAGGTGTTTAAAACAGCTTTGAAATCTGTCCTGTATTGTACTGGGAGCCAGTGGAGAGAAACCAGTACCGGGTGTTAAATGAAGGTTTCATTAAAGATCCTTGCAGGGGCATCTTGGATTATTTTGTGTATAGAAGGCATAATGTGGGCTATGCATCAGAATATAATTGCAATAATCATTACAATAATTTAAATGATAAATTACATTAACAATAATAAAGGAATATACTGTTTTTACAACATTTGTGAGGTAGTAGGATGACATTTTGGAAACATATTTCATGCATGTGTAGTAAGCAGAATAATTCAGAGATACATTGTACAGTACATCTTATTTCTAGTGGCAGTTACTTTAAGTAGCTAAAATAGTTTGTAAAGGAAATACTGTAAAGAATCGATCATAAATGAATCTGTTACTTCCTAGCCACCTTTTTGTTACAACTCTTGTGATAATCTAAGTTATTTAAGCATCTAGATCCAGTGGGTAACACCTGGTTTGTGTTAACAGTTTTAGTTTTCGGGCGCTTCAAAGCAAGGAGATGTTTGCTGAGATGTAGTCATTCGAGATTCAGTGACCCAACGTAATCATAACACCAATCGTAAAGTTTACCTTTTTTACCTAAATTCTGTTAGTTTAGAAGTAAAATTCTGTTCTTTTGGTATTTGTAGGCCTAGATTACTTGGTAGCAGTCTAAGGGTTTTCTGGGTGGTTAGGGTGTAGGCCTCTGAAACCCTTTGTTAATGAGTTTGCACATTACTTGCATCTTATATGTTTATGGTGTGTACTGTTTAGTGTGCGTAATTGTTATTTTTAATAAATATTTGTTTAACCCAGTGTGCCTGAATTATTACTCTTTTTCACGGACATTGTGTGAGAACAAAAAAACTCAGGTGCCTCTTATTATACTAACTGCTTGGGTATATTCTTGGCAAACTCTTTCCAAGCTGAGGGTTATGATCATTTAATTCATTTAATGATTGATCTGCTTGGTCATCTGATGTTTCTGATAGTCACTATTTTTATAACCCTCTTTGTGTAACAGTATTAAAAATACTTTTATTATTACTCATTCATTACTATGATTTGATTATTACATTAATTTTATTTTCATTTTATTTTATTACTAAAATTTAAGCTGAAGTACAAAATAACAAAACTGAAGATAAAGACAGCATTAAAAAGCTATACTTTATAATACTGTCTTTCCGTGCTGTATGAAAAACATGTAACTTTGTGGCTCTCTAGTTGTATTCAAGTTTGAGTTATTCTAATTTGAGTTAACAGCTTGAGTCACTGAATAAGGGAGTATATTTTACATTTAGCTTTTTTTATATTTTCAAAGGTGCCACCATATCTCGAGCACTACCTACAGTATGGTAGCATTGTAATTACTTAATAGTCAGTCTGCTGTGCCTGTTTCAGTAAAATCTGAGGTGGTAATTGAGCTCATAAATTTAAACACAGCTGCAGAGTAAAGGTGCTGTGTGTATTATATATTTCCCCAGTAAAACCAGAATTAAGCCATTCAAACTTGAGAGAATGTTCAAAAATAATTAGATTAGTAGGCTGCATAATTAAATGTTAAACTTGTACACTTTGTGTAATAACTAGGTCAAGGGTGTTATTTAGAGACCCAATACATGCTCAGAAAATCTAACATCAGAAAGTTCTCAAAATGCACATTCCCATATAGCTGTAGCTTGGTATGTAAAGGATGTGCATGGTGGTAGTGATGATTATTTTTTTCCCTTTCCTGTCAACTGAAATATGCTATAAAGCATGGAAGTATGGATGCTTTACTTTCTCATCTATTGTGGATTTTTGTGTGTGAAAATCTATGGAACCAGCCAAACTCAGGTTAGTCTGTCTCATAGTAAACATCTGTAAACATATTTCAATCTCATTTGCTCCTAAAATGTGAAGATGTCCAGTTGTGAACATTTCAGCATTGCTAAATGTTTTACTCTTTTACTGATGTTCTTTCCACAAGCTCATTTCCTAGAATAATAAAATCTTGAAAGGAAAAATGGTTTGCTTTGCCTTTTTATCATATTAATTTGAATTCCTTAAGTTATTACCACAGTAAAACTCCACAATCTTCCTCAGTTTAGCCATCAGACTTGAATATTTTAAATTTGCATATTGAATTGTCTTGGTTGCTTTACACTTGCTGTTAATTTACTTTCACTTCTAATGTGGATAGTGACCATTTCATTATTTATCTTGAAGTTTATATATGTATATACTGTAGTTTCATATAAGAGGTAAAAATACCCTCTCATTGCATTTTAAAAGGGCAATATGGACCAGCACATTTATTGTTTTCTGAATAAATGCTGTTTAAATGATGTACTGTATCATCATTCTAATATAACATGATTGATATAGTATTGAATTGATAAAAAATCTTACAGAATTAAAAGCTTTGATATAAACCTGCACATGGGTAATGAGGTTTAAACATGCAATAAAACAACATACAAAAAATAAAACATCTCTTTTCTACCTACAGTGTAAATAGGGAACTTAAAATGCACCACCAAATGCTGTTTCCAATTCGTTTCAGTCTCATCCTCAGGCCAAACAGGATTTGCTAGTGATTTAAAATAATTATCATAATGACAAACTCTTGTGCAAGATTATACCAGCTTGTTCAAAGAGACTGGCAAAAGTGTCTTTTAACTAGACAGGGAAATTACAACACCTTGTTGGTTGGTGTGACTTTAAATCTGAAGTTTAATGGCTTATTCTAGACCTTGGTCCAAACAGGTGGATTAAGAAAGATACATTTAAGATTAGACAAGAAAAGCCTAGATAAAGGACCAAACTCAACTGGGCAGGACAAAACTGTAGGTGCCACCTAGTGTATACTCAAAAAGTGCTTACCTTATAATGGAGAGTCTGTGGTTTATGTTTGTGCTATAGGTTCTCCAAATCTATGCTACCTGACAGGATGATCTGCTACACACAATACTGGGTATCCTTAGGTTAAAAAAATACAGCAGCTGTATGCACTGTTTTGCCTATGTGTTGACAAGGGTTTCCAGAAACAAATGGAAAAAACTGTCAAATAAAATTAAATTAAATCTGAAGCTCATATATAAAGTATCAGGTTGACTCTGATGCCTTTCTGTGAAGAGTTATCTACTCATTGTGCTGTTGTGGGTTTTTTTTTATTCTCCCACCTTCTCAAAACATGCTAGCTTGGTTTGACAGGCTACTCTAAATACTCTAAATACAGCAGCTCCTTGTCTCCTTGGGCTCTTATGAAGCAAAGCAGTTTTCTGGTAAGGGATGGACAAACAGTATGTTTGGTGTCTTTGTTAGATCACAATTCGTCCTCTCAGTGTTTAAACAGCCAGACATATGTACTGATGGAAAAAAGAAATGCAGCACTTCCTCCTCCACACTCTGGCCCTCCTGTCTGCGTGGAAGAGGCTGAAGAGTGAGTTATCCGTGAAGAGGACCTGACGCTACTGCTGACGAGTCCATTGCAGTCTCTGTCTGGCCCAAGCTAGTCGGGTGTGATGCTTAGGAGGTGGGAGCAGTGGGCCTCTGACAGGTCATCTTGTTCTAAGGCCAACAACATGGAGCTTCACTGTTCTGTCACTGATGTGTCTGCCGGCAGTTTCAGCAGCAGTAAGGGTGGCAGATCTGAAATGGACCAGATGGACCAGTCTGATGTGTCGGTTCTGCTCTGGTTTGGTCACTTATGGGTAACCGGATTTTGGATGGTCATCTGTCCTGATGGTCTGCTGAAACCTTCTCTCCAGTCGGGACACAGTGGAGCGACTTACTCTATAATGTCTGGCAAAGCTGGCACATGAAATGCCTGCCTGCAGCATGCCAATGGCCCTCTCCCTTGCTTCTGGTGACATTCGAGACATTCGAGAATGCACAGAAAACTGACTAAGTGTGATCCTTTCCTTGCAGTGACCTACAGTAAGCTTTGAATTAAGGCCTTTGTAAAGGTGTGTTCCACCTCGTTGATTAAAAGTGCACCTAATGAGCTTTCTTGTGATTGGCAAGTTGCAATGCCTCACTGCTCAGGTTGTATTGCTTACAGAGGGCTTAAAAAATTGACAACTTTTTATGAAAATACATAAGCTATTACAATAGTATTCCCATTTCAGTAAATGTTGCGTTTCTTTTTTTTGTCAGTTAATTTCCACAGTTCTAACTTAAGCTGCTTTGCCATTACATTATTAACAGTCATCTTGTTACCAAATTACCACCATTTTTATTATGTTTAAATACTTTAAGCAACAATACAAAGATGACTACTAAACTTTCTCTTTAAAATGTAAGTGTCTCATTGATTACAGATAAACATTTAAAAATGTACTGCTTGCACTTCTGCTCCTACTGCTACTACAGCAGTACTACTAATAAAAGTATTATATGATTGAATGAAATAATAGGTCCCCTGTATCACCAGACTATAATTTAATTGAATCACTTTCAGTAAAATGTTTGTATTGTGTTCCCATCCTCCCAGTATATTATTAAACTAGAGCCTTAGCATAACGCAAAAAATCTATATGTGGAACACCAAGTTTCAGCAACAAGAGTATTTCAAGTACAGCTATGCTGAAACCCAAAATAGAAACAGCAAGGTCAGCAAATGTAATTGACTGTGAGTATTAAAAACGGTAATGCTCTTGAAAACCTAATCTGATTCTAGGTTTTATAGACCAGCTGTTATATGCTAATAAAATTCTGTTTCTTCATTTTTTCATTCAGTTAAGGCTTATAAACTTTTTTAATTCACACATAAAAACAGTCTTCTTTAAAATAAAGGCAAAATGTACATAATTATGTATTTCTAAACCATACATAACCATATTAAGCCTTCAGCATTTTTTTTTACTCTAAAAACAATAAAATAGTCTCCAAAATAAAACATAATAAATCCCTAAAGTGCTTAAAAACAGAATCATTAGTATACCATTATCTCTATGTTTTGAAAAACCTACATGCTGTAGTAGTAATATAGTGCTTAACTTACTGGAATGCAAATATTTGTATGCAAATAGTTTTACAGGTTCTGAGAAAATGATACGATTATGTTGAGTGACAACATGATAAAATATGATTATGAGAAGTCTATGCTATAAATTCTAGATATTGAATGAATTTATTTTTGTCAAAATCATATTTTTATAACAAAACATCCTTTGGGGGGAGAAATAGGAAATGGCTAGCTCTATCTATACAGTAACTTGAACTGTCTACAAACAGCATAGACTATTGTTTTGTTTACACCAATACTGACTCCTACACAACAATTATCTCTAAAACGTAATTAAATAAGTCATTTACACAAGTGGTGTAAGAAGACAAAGCAACCACTTAATTAAAATAACCTTAGTTTCTTTAATCCTTAGGAACTAGTGATCTAGTCAGGATTAAAGTAGTCACATATGGATTGAAAAGCCTAAAGCCTAGTGTTTCTTAGGCTGGCTAATACCTGGATAATCAAGGGTATGGCTTTAGAGAAGGCTCACAGTAGAATAGTGCAGGTGCAAAACTAATAGAAAATGTATTACATTAATACAGTTAGTAAAGCTGTATCCATACAAATGTATAAGTAAAGACATTATGAATAAAATAGACTTAAGTAGTACCTGATAATGGCAACACTAAAACATGTCCCTTCTTCAAAATTATAGAGAACCTTTAAAACTTGCAGTGAATCACCAGTGAGTAGATTCAGATGTGCAGTGCATGAAAAGCTATGGTTAGCAACTAGTATCGCTGGCTAGTTTGAGACTGGAACTCTGTGGTGGATGGTGGTCCTGATGAGTAGCCTGATGCAGAAACCAAAACTGAGATGACAGTTACTGAAGTATGTTAGATGGGATGGTTGAGAATATCTTCCGAGCTGAACCCCTAAAAAGAGAAGGAATATTAGCTCCATATGCAGCTGGAAGCTTTGAGAGGGGCAAGATTTGAGCACTGACACTGAGCTCTTAAACACCAACTGAAGGAAGAGTTAATGTGTGGGGGGAACCCATTGCTGTAGCAGACTAGGTAGCTGGAGCATAGAATGCTCAATCCATTTTTTATTTATTCCTGTTAGAACTTGATAATAATTTGATGTTATTTTGGATGTATTTGTATACTGTACATTTTCACAATAGATTCATGCAGCTGAATATAGTTGAATACCCAGCTTCAAACATCTACACCTGATCTACCTGTACTTGTAGATGTAATTAATGTATGGTGTGTTCTCAAGCAAAGAACTGACCTTTTCTAGAAAATAAATTTTACTGAAAAACTGACTATTTTTTTCCACCAAATCTCCCTTCTTAGTGGTACGCAATGTGGAGATTTTAAACATTGTTACAAATCACCACATTCAATTCTGTGTCTTTTAACTGACAACTGACTGGCATTCTGACAAAAACAATAACTTTTTAAAAGCAGTGTCAAGCTAAATTTAAGGAATTTAGCTATTTTAATCACAGCTTGATCAATGACCTTTACATTTTATAGAACACAGTCAAATGCTTTATTAAAGATATTAAAGTGCTTGACTCATGAGTGCATAAATATAATCTTAAGAAAATTACTAAAGTAGAAAGTGAATGGTCTTTTTTATCAAAAACTTAACCTTTTCTGAGGCCATAGCACTAGAAACGAAACTTTCTACCGTAGTGAAAAGAGTGAATTTTCACATTTCATTTTAATTTTGAAATTTGAACTTTTACTGTATGTCAAAACTACCCCAAACTGCACAATGAAAAATGGATTGCAAAAAAATGTTTTTAGCTGACATCACCACACATATGAATGAACTCTGCAGGGTACAGATCAAACTGTTATGGGTCTTTTCAAAATATGGGAGGCAAGTCTTGCAAAACGAGCCATTTTGTCTCTGGACATTAACATCTCAACTTTCTGCTGAGGTGATTTCTGCAATTAATTAACTTATAGCAGCTATTAATAGGTGATTTCTGCTATTACCAACATCTGAAAGAACTTTCAAAACATTGCACAAACTGTGTTGCTATGTTTGGAGTCTACATGCAAGAAATGGCATCAGAATTTTCTGTTTAAATTTTCAGGAATTTCAACATTTTGGTGCAACATTTTTCCTTTTCTGATTAAACCAGTCAGCTTTGATACCAGGGTTTTGAAATGAAGTCTCTGACAGTGAAATTTGACAATCTGAACAAAAAAAAAAGCCATTTTCACCACTCTCAGAATTTGGATCAACATTCCTCTGTGAACTGAATGAAGTCTGTTTTTTGTCCGTCTTGTAGCCAGTCAGCAACTGAACACTCAGAGGATTGCATGCTGCTTAAAGTGTCAAGCTATCAGCCTGAATTGTAGAATTCAGCAAGGTATAATTGGAAGCACGTGAATTCTTTGTTTTCTGGCACAGCTTTATTGAGAAGAACAATAATCCAGGCACACTTAGTTAAAACAAATATTTATTACAATGACAGGACACAAACTACACTGCACACAACATACAACACACAAGCTTCTTTACATACAGTATTTACAAAGAAGGCGTTTCAGAGGCCTAACATTCTGGTTACCCCGAAAACCCCAGACTGCTACCAAGCATTAAACCCTTAATATGCCTACAGAGGTGACACAAGAGATGAGCTGCCTTCTAACTCAATACAAAGTAACCTGTAGTAAAATTTCTCTCTCTGTACCCTTGATTAATTAATAATAACAATAATTGCTTACACTTATATAGTGCTTTTCTGGACATTCCACTCAAAGGTGGAATTTACTTACAGGTAATGGGGACTTCCCTCCACCACCACCAATGTGCAGTATCCACCGGGATGATGCGACGGCAGCCATAGTGCGCCAGAACACTCACCACACATCAGCTACTGGTGGGGAGGAGAGCAGAGTAATGAAGCCAATTCATAGATGGGGATTATTAGGAAGCCATGATTGGTAAGGGCCAATGGGAAATTTGGCTTGGACACTGGGGTTACACCCCTACTCTTTTCGAGAAACTCCCTGGGATTTTTAATGACCACAGAGAGTCAGGACCTTGGTTTTACGTCTCATCCGAAGGACGGCGCCTGTTTACAGTATAGTGTCCCCGTCGCTATACTGGGGCATTAGGACCCACATAGACCGCATGGTAAGCGCCCCCTGCTGGCCCCACTAACACCTCTTCCACCAGCAACCTTAGTTTTTCCCAGGAGGTCTCCCATCCAGGTAGCTTCAGTGGGTTGCCAGTTGTGAGTTGCAGAGTGATATGGCTGCAGGCTGGGTGCCACAAAATAAATGGGAGCCTATATCCCTATCCCTAAAAAGCACCCTAAGCAGGAAAGATGTTTCTAACTGAGGTATCTTTTATCCAGGAAACCCAAGTTCTCTAAAAAACACAGAAATGCATGCTCTTACTAACAAGGTTCAAATACCTAGCTCCAGTCAGGATTGATTTGGATGATCAAGGAGTAGGGATTCTCGCCTGGCACAAGCTTCAAGTCCCAACTCCTCGGGACTTCTCTCCTCTCTTTGTTCCCTTGTTGCCTGCTTCTCCTTTCTCTGCCCCCTTTGTGCTCTTAATTTGATCTAACATTGTCGCTTTCTGTGCTGCTCCTTGCCAATCATTAATCCACAACTTCCTTAGGTATACTAAGGTAAACTTTACTATTGTTTCTGCTCAAGGGAACCCCCAGACCTAAGCAAGCATCCTCTCTCCTTGTAAGTTAGAAGTCATTATTCTTACCAGTGTTACAAACTTTATGTAAAATCTAAGAGACATTTCTTAGTCACCTTAAGCTGTATAACAATATTATATTTTTATTAATTACAATGTAAGGAGGAATATTATTTTATTAACTTTTATTTATGTAATATAACTATCAATGGCCCATGAGCTAACTCTTGACACGTCTCTTCTGAAGGTAGCAATACTGCACACGGTTCGCTCACAAATCACTGGGGAGGAAAACAGAGGGATGAAGCCAATTCATATGGATTATTAGGAAGCCATGAGTGTTATAGAACAATGGGAAATTTGGCCAGAACACCATGGCAACTCCCCTATTCTTTTCAAGAAATGCCCTGGGATTCTAAATGACCACAGGACCTCAGTTTTCATCTCATCTGAAGGGCAGGGCATTTTTACAGTATAGTGTCCTCGTCACTATATTAGGGCATTAGGACCCACACAGACCACAGGGTGAGCACCCCCTAGTGGACCCTCTAATGCCTCTTCCAACAGCAACCTTAATTTTTCCCAGGAGATCTCTCATGCTTTAGTGAGTTATCAGCTGTGAGTTGCAGGGTGATATAGCTGCTAGCTACCCTCCAACACTCCAAAGAATATGTATAGGTTCAGATGAACTAGTAAGCAGAATTCAATTGAATGGACACTTCTCTTAACAAATCAAGGAGAACAGATACTATTCCAGACTCCATCTACAACTGCAGACCAGTGTCCTCAATACATAGTTTCCCCCTGAGTCTCTAAATAGTCCCAAGCTTTTAACAGTGAATGTCTGCCTGACATTGCTGTCATTTTTATTTCATTGAGCAGAAAGCAACCTCCCTCTTACAAGCGGCTGTGATAGCAGACAAGTTTGTGTTAACACACTGCACCCTTTTGACTTTGAATTTCTATCACTTTATCATCTTTGTCCTGGGGGTGATGGTTGGGTGGGGGTGTAATACACAGTTTAAAATTTATAAAAGTCTAAACAGTATATAGCTTAAATTCTATAATTGGAAAAAGATTATCCCTCAGCATCGACACCAAGTTAAGCATTCACTTTTGCACCTGGCAGTAGTGCAGTATGAAGTAGTGTAGTCCGACAACATAATATTTCTTCAAAAATGTGCAGCACACTGTAGTGCATTGAGGTGTCTTAGGTTCAGTTATCCAGTGTGCATTCTGAATGCACATTTGTATGTGCCCTTTTATTTGCATGGGTTTGCAGTGGGTGATCCAGTTTCCTTCCAAAGTCCAAAGACATACTGGTACAGTAGTTTAGTTGGATTCTGGAAAAAGTGGCTGGCCGCTTTGTGTGTGCATGTCTGTGTCTGTATGTGCCCTGTGATGGATTAATGTCCCATCCAGAGTGTATCCTGCCTTGTACCAATTGCTTGCTCAGAAAAGCTCAGGCTCCCCCATGCCCCTGTATGGGATACAGCAGTTATAAAATGGATGGATGTATATCTTGTATTTAAAAAAAAACATAAGTAAGCACAGAATGGAGCACATAGTGTACAAACAGTTGGAGGTCAAAGACAAAACAAAGAAAGGGATTATGATAATAAATATGATTTTCATTTAAAAATTTGTCTGATTATGCTGTTATTCACGGGTTGCTTTAGTGTTAAGTAGATAATGATTGGTGGGATTTTTGGAAAAGTATTAACATGAAAATAATAAAACTTCTTCCATTCATTGAACAGTTGCCATTTTCAATTGCTACAGTACAGTATATGATATTTTCAATTATTTTTTTACCAAAAATATAATATGAATTACACTTATGGATACTAATCACACAACAAACTTCAAACCCAACCCTAACCACTCTCTCAAATGCTATATATAGCCCTGTGTAAATATGTTTAATTACCTTTCTCTTTTAGAGAGCTATAAATAAATATTGAATTAATCATGCTCTAAAAAAAACATATTCTATTATTACAGTTATTCAACATAACAATCTCATAACCCTTGACATATAAGACTTTTGAATGTTTTCAGGATAGAAATAAACTTCAATTCTTTTTTAAGGTGATTCCTTTTCCTTAATACTGCAGCAGACTTAGGGCAAAATCCTAACAAGCTTATCTGTTATTGAATCAATTTTATATTTAATTCAGAAAGTGAAACTATTTACATTTATGTTTAATTAAAGTGGATACATCATTTTTCAAATGCTGCCTTGACAGTTTTAGTTTTGAATTTAATCAAACACTCTACCTTGCCCCCATTCTGAACTCCTATTTGAAAGTTAATTGCATTACAGAAAACTTCTGCATCTCTCAAGAATTTCTATGATCAGTACATGTGAGAAGACCATTCCAGAAAGTGGAGCAGGCAAGCAGAGGCAGAATGAGCAATGCATGTGCTTTGGCCCTGGCTACGGTGATTAAAGAAAATCCTTACTGTGATGTGCTCTCTGATTAAGCTGCGAGATGCATTATAAACCTTTGAAATACTGTAAGTGTTTTTGAGCACTTCTCTGCACTGAGCTCTTTGTATATATCTGTGGGTGAGTCTGGTGCAGTGTAGGTATTTAAGTTTTAATTCAGTAATTCAAAGTTTTTCATTTTTATTACTAAAAAAACAATCTGGATTAAAGAAGTGCTAGAAAATAAATTCTGAAATCCATGTATCCAACTTACACCCTCTCTTGCTATTTATGACCTCACTACTTTTTAAAGTTGTTTGTCAAGTATTTCTACATTTTCAATTCAGAGATGTAGTTTTGCAATTGAGTGCTACAGGAAAATTACTCATACAGTATTTAAAGTGACACTATAAAAAACTAATTAAGTGCTTCCTTACTTTCTATGTTTTAAATAAATCACACAATTCAATGGAAAAGGTGGGGATGAGTTTATATTTAGAACTGGACATTTACTTGAGTTGGAATTGCTTGGAATTTACTTGGAATTACTGCTAAAATGCTTCAGAATATAACATCTGTAAGTTGTCCGGTCGTAGCTTTACCACATTTGTTCCATTCTGCAACTATTTGTTTTAGATGAACTCATGGAAGTACTAGTGTGTTGCCTAATCATTTGTTTTTAAGTCTGGAACTTAAAGAAGTCTATTGAGAAGGGTATTCCTAATACAGTAAATTCCCTTTCATTACTAGTAAACCATTCCCTTTTAGCATGAGATGTGTCTCAAAGAACATTGTCTTATTTGTATACATCTTCAAAAGGTGCTGAATTAGAAGATACTACGAATTAAAATTGTTAATACTTTGTTGAGAATGTTTTTATAGCTGATAGAATTCATTCAGGCCTCATACAAAAACTGCAAGACTGTGTTGTGTGCAATTAAGGTAAAACTTTTTCACTCCTCCTGCTCCTGACAAATGGTTCTACTGATTTTGTTACTAAAAGCGTTAAATCAAAATGAACTTCAACACTCATTTCGCTCATTGCTCTTCCCAACGATGCAGCAACAAAATGTTTATTAACCAATATCATAAATGGTGTAAAAAACAGAGGGTTAACTAATTTCTCATCGCTTCCTAAGATGAGCACAAGAAAATTCAGTCATTGAAAATAATTGGCCTTCATCCAGTTTTGCTTCAAAGTACGTAACCAGCTGTCAATGATGTCTTGCAAATCAGCAGCGCCTGTTTTTAGAGCATGATAAAAGGGGGTGAGTGTATAGTACTTCCTGTCACACATCATCTTCTTCCTTCTGTTTTTTGAGTATGTGTTTCAGGGTATGACATTTTGAAAACCTGGTAGGCATGCAGACCTTTCTGTGATGTGCAAGTCAATTATGCTGTGAGATGTATAGTAGACGTCAGCACCGATCCCTATGCAAGCAATCTGGTGTAATGGTGGTACTTCAATATTAACCTAATACTTATAATTATTTTTACATGTTAGTTAGTCAAATTACATTGAAGTGTCATAGATGTAAGGAAAATTTAAAATATGTGGTCAGCAGTTGGTTGCCTACAGTATGTTATATGACTGCTGTTGCGAAAGATTATACTGAATGTCCTGCTACACATTATCTTATCAGCTCCTTCCTTTTCCAGATTGTGAGGATGTGTTACTGGTTTTGAAAGTTTTATATTATAGTATGTTTTCAGACTAGGACAAAAACACAAAACATCCTGTCATGTTATGTAATTCTATTTCTTTTTGTAATTTCTGGTTACCTTGGAAATATGCATTGAGCTCTGTGCATATCCTGCTTTTATTTTTTTGTCTGCTCTCTACAAATGTCTCCTTCGTTATTTTTCTTTTAAAATCCGATGGCACAAATAAATGCAAATGCAAAAATAGACTTCCGAGAAGCCAAAAATCTGGCTTGAAAAAGGTGCTACTAAAATTATGCAGGCAAGAGCTATTTGGATACAAGGTACTCCTCTCCTGTTTATTATGCTACAAACTCTTCCATTGGTAGTAGCACTGCTTGCAGGAAGGACACTGATGAATCCTCTGAGAACAATGAAGAACATTTATATTATGGTTGTGAAAAGGAGATGCACATTAGCCTTATAAGTTTGGAAAAGACAAGCATGAATAGTAGAAGAAATTATAAGCATAGAAGGAATTGTTAATTTCTAAAAAAGATGCAAATGGCAACTTTTATGGCAAATAGCAAGTAAGGATAAAACAAATTAAAATGTTGGTTCATCATCATAGATTTTAGACTTTGTCTGGGACCAAGATGAGCCTCCTTCAAAAAGAAAAATGCACAGAAACATCATCATTACCTCTCTGAAATGTTGTTGTCATACTGTTTGGAATACCTTTTCACAGGATAAATAGACAGATGTAGAAAATACATTTAACTCATCAGGAATTACAGAGGAATAGGAAAAAAGTGATGATGTCATAAATTATGATGAACTGCAGTGTACTTCATCTTGAAAACTTAAATGGAAGTTCTTACAATGCAATTAATTTTATGTTTTACTTCCTCGAATACTTTGAATGCTGTACTGTACATTTACAGCATAAAGTGGCTAAATGTGTTATTTTTCTGTTGTTTAAAATGGTCCATGGATTTTTTTGGGGGCAGCATTATCATAAACTGTTTACTGCTTTCAGCATCTAAGTGCCTTTTTCTGTGATGGCTGCGTGTTTCAGTAGTTGATAAAGATGGCATTGGCTGAAGAACAAATCTGATTCTTGCACAAAACTGTCTCCTTGGCAACCTGAAATACAGCATTGAAATTGTAGTCCAAGCTGAGCAAAGTTGCAAAGAGATCCTGAACTGAGTAAAAATGAATACACTTTCCTATGTGCTCTGTACTTTTCGTTCCTTAATGTGGATAATATGCCTTATTCAAGTTACCTATGGGTCAATGGTTAAAGTGGGGAACTCATTTTAAATATTTTACAGCAGTTCTACATAACTCCATTCATGGAGGGATGCAGTTTTTGTAGATTCACATTACACTTCAGGTCTTAACCTTATTCAGCTAATTGTTAGCTTCAAAGGTTAAACTTAATTGTTTTCGGAGATTTTCAGTTATTCATGATGCAAATTTTCTAGCGTGTATTCTTTTTGTTACTAGATTGATATCTTTATTGAACTAATAATTAGAACTAATTTATTGTTTTCAGTTCTTAAAGTGTTAAATATTTCAGTTAAACTATGAAAGTAACATATAATCTTCAGCTTTTGATAACAAGGCCAGATTATTCAATTAGTTTGATTGAAGGTTTTATAAATTTCACAATGTTCAGCTGGAAGAAGCTCTACATTCAGTAAAAAAAAACCTCCTTTTTGCATTTTCCTGATACATTTGAATTTACTGCATATGTCGCCAAATCAACTGTTTGAAACATTTCAATAATTAATTAATTTGAGTAGTATTGACAGTACTGTATGTCCTAAAAGTATTAAACTACTGCCAGAATTACAAAAACATTTTTATATGCATTAGAAATACAGTAAAGGTTTTGGTAATAATTTTCATCTGTCTCTGTCACCCTCTAAAAGTATTATTTTTCAGTCACTTAAAAGTCAAATCTTAACAATGTAAAAATAATGTAATGATGTCCATATACAGGAAAAACTGTTTAAGAGAAAAGGGAAGCTTATAAATGAGTAGATTATTTTATTCTCAAATTTCTTAATATGGCTGTGTTGAATGACCCAGAAGGAAAGAAAACATGATCATACTCAACACTAACATTGCATGTGTGTCTTTTTTCTTTTTATGTCTGCATGTTGACCAAGGCCATAAAGGATTTAAGTGCACTGAACGCCAAAATAATCTCTGCAGTCATTTAGTCAAATTCTAATAAAAAGATGAAATGGTGAATAGAAAGAGATAGCATACTTAAGATGTTTAAGTTACCGTATTTTTGTAAATGTAATGAATGTTCTACACACGCATATACCTTTAAAACCTCCAAATGTGGCTGAAAATGAATACAGTCAATACCAATAGAGAAGTGCTTTACACTGACAAAATCCTGAGACCTTATCTCAATACATTTCTATAGGGATGCAGGCGTGGCTTTCCAAGGAGTTCACTGAAAGTAAGACACGAGGGGAGGGTCAATCCGATTTTCAGTTATCGCCACTAGAGATAAATAAAATGCTCAAGCAGCTGCAAGCAGGCAATCAACTACCTGTATATTAGCCATAAGCAAGAGGTGGAACTAGGGAAATGACAGCTCTTGAGCTCTGTTTTGGAAAAAGGGACTTGAGGTGTTGCAAATCTTAAGGTCATATCATTTTCTGAATTTAAACAACCTAGACAAGAATATGTTTGTATTGAGGATTGGTTAATAAATAAACAGAGAGTACAGATAAGTAGTGACTGTTCATTTTGGGACAATATAAATAGTGGAGTTCCACAAGGATCCATTCTACGACAATGTTCTTCCAAATTTATGTCGATGATCTGTGTTGATACAGAATATGGGGGGTTGGCCAACACAAAAGAAACAGCAAATGACATTTTACAATATTTAAATACATTTCAGGTCTGGATAAACAGTTTGCAGATGACATTTAATATTAGCAAACACAGGATTGTACATGCAGGTAGCAACAACATACGATGTAAATACAAAATGGGAAATACTGAGATGTTTTTGTTGACACAACAATTACAGTACCTCATCTACACTGCAAAAGCGATTGAAAAGGCAAACAAAATGTTAGAATCTATCTTTAAAAGCACAGAATTTAAACCAATAGACATTATGTTGACATTTTATAATGCATTAGTATGGCCTCATTTAGAATTTTGTGTATTATTTTGGTCACTCCATTATAGAAAAGATAAAGCTATAATAACACTGGTTTAGAGAAGAGCAACTCTTTATATTCTGGAGCTTGTTCTATAGTGACAAACAAAGGTAACTAAAAGTTTTGAATAAAGAAGACTGAGTGATCACTTGATGCAAGTATTCAAAATGTGAGTGCAAAATACAACAGGCTAAAAAGAAGTAATTGTCTTCTGTTGATAGAATATCCATACAATAAAAATGATAGTACAAAAATGTTTCAGAATAGAGTTAAAGTACAAGCCTTATTAGACTTAGAAAAGCTAAAATGAGATTAATAAGACCATACTTTATGTTATGACCATTCAAAATTAGCATATCAGTGAAGAGCAGAAGCACTGTTGTTATGTGTGTCCCTTGTGTTAGAAGAAAGCTATGCAAACAGACTTTTTCAAGAGTAAAGCATAATGAAATTAAAAAGATTTATATCTCCAAGGCATGACAGCATTGACTTTGAAAGACAAGTTTGAACACATTAATAAATAGTATGCTATGTTTGCTTGTTTCAAATTTATATTAAGGAGCCTTCTGCACTTTGATCATTACAAAAAGTACAAGCCAACCATAAAGTACCATCTGTGTCCATTTTTAAATGAAGAAGTCACAAAGCATCAATACCACAAGGTGATGGAGCTGAAACATTACTGTATGACAGGGAAACATTTCATTTAGTCACTCAATCCATGTTATGGAGGATGTCACAGAGAATGTTGTCCCAAACTAGATCACCCACTGTCAGGGAAATTACACTGCTGTCAAGGGTTTACAATACAATTATCACCACTGTGTAAACCAAATGACTGAAGATGAATTACTATTCCTGTGCTGCGTGTCTTTGATAAACACAGTGAAGAAAAACTACTATTGAACTAGGTCAATGGGCAGATGGACATCATAATCCTGGAGGAGTAAGAAAAAATCAAATTATTATATTAAATTATATATATATAACTATTAATTTAAAGACTGTTACTTGTATTCATTCATTATTGATAATAATTAATTATGAAGGGTTTTTAAATAAAATGTCACTCTTACAATAAACCTAAACTGTTATTAGTAGTATTTCTTGTTGTAGTAGTATCATGTACTGTAGGAACAAGTAAAGGTTTATTCCATGCTGAAAAGAGAAAAAAAAATGCAACATTTTGGCTGTGGAGCCTTCTTCTGGTGCGACCTTCTTCGGGTCAGAACCAAAGAAGGCTCCACAGCCGAAACGTTGTGTTTCTTCTCTTTTTAGCATGGAATAAACATTTACTTTTTCCTTTGCACCCCACACATGCTGACACATCTACCTACTTCAACTACTGTGATATGATATAGTTGATTATGAACATTTTTGATGGCTGGAACAAGTTATAGGTTTATTCCACGCTGAAAAGAGAAGAAAGGAAACAACATTTTGGCTGTGGAGCCTTCTTCTGGTGTAAGAAAGATAGGGCAGTCAGCAAAGATAATATAGCATGGGAAAATGAAAGCCAGGAGAGAGAAGGAATTAGGAGCAGGGGAGAGGCAGAGTGGCCAATCAAGTGGTGCGAGGTCGAGAGAGGTGAGTAGAGGTGTGAAACGAAATCTACAAATAGAGAGAATTTAGTTTCTGCTATAGGAGTTAAGAAACCCTACTTTGAGAATGCAGACAGAGAAATCAGTGTGATCATGGCCGTCAGAGGTGAAATGAGAAACTATGGGCTTGGAGAAATCTTGAATCTTCACTGCCCTGACATGTTCTCTGAAGCGGTTGGCTGGCTAAATTGACTGACAGGTGGCACTTGTGGTGCATTAGTTGTTAGTGAAATTATTGCTTCATTTAATCTGTTTACTGTGCATGTTTAAATCCACTTGATATGGTATATGAATATGGAATTTTACAACTAAAGGGAAAATTTGGTAGCTGAGACAGACACTCTGTGTCACTATTATGGTACGATTTCAACATATTGATAAGCTGTTCTCTGGTTACCGGCAATCCTAAAAAATAACCTTTCTTCTCTCCTTTGTTTAACTTAAAGAATTCAGTGAAAAATTCCTTAATCACAAAACCATCACATACAATAATTCATCCAGATACAGACACTCATGTTGGAGCCAATTTTTCCAGAAACAACCTTCCAGGGTAAGTCTTTGGACTGCACAGTACTGTACAGTACAATTTACGGTTTAAAGTCTTGATCAGACTTTCAGGTGTTTTTCCAGTCACTATAGCTTACGGTCAGATAGATAGATAAGACTTTATTGATCCTGAAAGGAAATTGAGGTGTTTCAGTACCCCAGCCCAAGACAAGCGAAAACAGACATCAGAATAGACTAAAAATTTGGCTGCCATTGCAGGTTGTGCGAGCCGGCTTACCAGTGGTGATGTCACTGCCCTTCCCTGTAAATAGCAGGAACCGCAGCCGTCGGGCTGACAGGAGATTTCCCTTTTAACTCAACTGGCTGGGTCCCTGTTGAGTGACGCCGGAAACCCGGATTCGAGTTCCCAGCGGTGGGAGCGATCTGAGGCGGCAGCGGTGAAGGCGCATACCCATGTGAACCCGAGAGCGCTACAATACGTACAGTAATACAAAATAAATATAAAATACATACATAGGTGTGTGCAAAATATGCTCATAGTCACTGTAAAACAATAAAATATATGCAAAATGTGCATAGGTATATACAGATTGAGTGTCCAAAAAGTACAATAATACAATAGTGCAACATGCTGTCCATAGACTAGCAGATGAAGGACTAACAGTCCTAGCCTAGGGCAGTGCTATACACTCTGACAGCCGCCAGTAGGAAGGACCTACGGAAACGTTCCCTTGAACACCATAGCTGGAGCAGTCTGGTGCTAAAACTGCTCTGCTGGATAATAACAGTCCCATGAAGCAGATGAGAGGCATTGTTCATGATGGCTGTGAGCTTGGTCAGCATTCTCCTCTCCACCACCACCTCCAGGGGGTCAAGGCTCAGCCCCAACACAGTGCCAGCTTTCTTGATGAGTTTATTGAGCCTATTTACATCTCTTGTCATGTTGTTGCTGCCCCAGCACACAACAGCGTAGAAGATGGCCGCTGCCACCACTGATTCATAAAAAATGCGTAGCAGTGTTCCACACACACCAAAGGACCTGAGCCTCCTAAGAAAATAGAGTCAGCTCTAACCTTTCTTGAACAGGGCGTCAGTGTTACCAGACCATTCCAGCTTATCATCCAGGTGTACCCCTAAGTACTTGTAGGACTGCACCACCTCTATGTCCTCTCCCTGAATGGAAACAGGGTTCAGCGTAGACTTATTCCTTTGAAAGTCCATGACCATTTCTTTAGTCTTGCCGGTGTTTAGTTGGAGATGGTTAAGATGATACTACTCCACAAAGTTGGTAATCAAGCTCCTATATTCCTCCTCCCTCCCCTCACTAATACACCCTACAATTGCAGAGTCATCCGAAAACATCTGCAAATGGCATGCCTCAGAGTTTTACTTGAAGTCAGAGGTGTAAAAAGAGAACACAAATGGAGCAAGGACAGTCCCCTTTGGAGCCCCAGTACTGCTAACAATCTGTTTTGACACACAGCTCTGTAGTCGTAAATACTGTGGCCTGCAGGTCAGATAGTCTATAATCCAGGACACCAGGGGAGTATCCACCTGCGCCACCCTTAGTTTATCTCTCGGTAATGGGGAATGGATGGTGTTAAAGGCACTGGAGAAATCAAAGAACATAACTCTCACAATGCTCCCCGTCCTCTCCAGGTGAGAGTTAGCTCTGTGTAGCAAATAGATGAGAGCGTCCTCCACTCCGTAGTGTAACTGGTGCCTTTCCAGAGTTTTCATCAGGTGTGATGTCTGTGCCACTGGTCTGTAGTCATTCAAGACAGAAAAGATGTCTTCCAGAGCACCGGAACCTTTTCTAATCTCAGTCTCAGGTTGAAGATGTACTGTAGCACTTCACCCAGTTGGTATGCACAGATCTTTAGCACCTTAGAGCTGACACCGTCATAACCCACTACTTTCCCTGCATGGAGTCTCCTTAACCATCTACTGACTTGGTCAGCTGTGATGGATAGGACGAGGAGGGCAGATCATTGGCCCTCTCCAGACCTCCCTCACTCTGTTGGCCACCTGACAGCTTGTATCCGGAGATCTTTCTCATGCCATTCCACACTTCACTCACATTGCTCTCCATCAGCCTGTCCTCCATTTTCCTCCCATAAGCCACCGTGCTCTTCCTAACTCTCACCTTCAGCTCTTTCTGTGCTCACCTCAGCTCCTCCTTGTCACCTGCCTGAAAAGCCCTCTTTTTCCTATTTAGGACAGCCATCAGGTCACTGGTGACCCAGGGAAAGCAGCGCACTTTCCTAGTGGGCACTGCCCTGTCAAAACAGAACTTTTTGTAGTCAGTGATGCAGTGGGTAAGACCATCAATGTCATCTCCATAAGGCTCACAGTGTATCTCCCAGTCTGTCAGTGCATCATTAGCCTCAGCTGACTATCTCCTCACTGTCCTGGTGGTCACTTGTTGCTGTACGACAAAAGGCTTGTAAAGAGATAGGAGATGAACAAGGTTGTGGTCAGGTCTGCCAAAGGGGGGGAGTGATGAGGAGCTGTAGGCATCCTTGACTACAGTGTCATTCCGGACTGATAATCACTGTCCCCAAATAATTTACACGCAAAACAAAACACTGCAACTTTCAAAGGGGAATACAGCAGCCATTCTCTTGACACACTCGCCATTTCCAAGTTTTCTTTTGAATAAGGTTTCACCTTACTCATGTTCCCTTGATTCCATTGCGGAAGCTGGCTCATCCTCATGAGCAGCATTGATATAGACTGCGCCCAGGCTTAAGCTGGCTGCACCTAACTTTTCAACCGCGATTGCTGTAGCACTGGCTGCGACATAAGCCATAAACTCACGATCAGGGTCTGGCTCAGCAAACTTGAAATAACCAATCAATCTGGGGATCTTTTTAAGAAGATCCTGCTCACACTGCTCTTTTAACCGCTTTTCGTTTTTGCACCCCACTATCATACCGTAAACTCTCACCAGAGATCAACCAATGAATCCGCCAAAAGAAATTTGAACTGCGAACCCATTGCATCTAACCAATCATTGGTTCACAAATTATTCAACATTTTTATGGACCAATGGGGGCCCACAGGTCCATTTAAAAAAATACCCTGGCCAATCAGGGGCCCCTGATCAATCTAGGGTCCCTAGGCTACATAGGTCCCTATGCTTGCCTATTCATTAATCTGCCCCTGTGTGTATGCATCTGGAAGCCTTGAGTGGAGGAGGTGTGCAGGCCTGACACTCACCAATTAGACACCAACCAAAAGAGGAGTAATTGCAGGGGGACCCATCACTGGAGTAGCCTAGTGGGGATAAGCAAGATTATCTGGATTTCGTGCAGACTGATACTGTGTGCTCACACCCATAGGGCAGAGTGTGAATCAGCGATTTGAGGCTCTTGCAGTGGACAGCGAAAGAAGGATAGGGGAGAGAGGAAGAGATGAAACAACAGATATAGGTTGGGGCTGTAGGTGCAGAAAGGTTGGAGGCATGACCAGAAATGGAGTGTGAATGCAGGAAGGAAGGAGAATGGAAGGGGCGAGATTAGGACAAGAGAAAGGGAGGGGAAGGGAGACAAGACTGGCACATTTGTTTCTGGAAACCTTGCTTGTATCAGGAAACATAAGAGAAAACTACAGATGGTTTGGTGGATGTACAGTAAAGCCTTTTGTTTTTAGTAAGGTTAAAGAGGCAAGAAAGCAACTCCAGTCCTGTCATGAAATTAGTTCCCCCTCCTTAAGGGTGCTCCAGCCCTTTTACTTAAGACTTTATTCTATGCACCTGCTCCCTATTCCCAGCCCACCTTAAAAGCCAGGCGCTGACGCTCATCCGGGCTCTGCATCTGATTTCCATATCGTGCGAGTCCGGGACCTGGAAGCGCCTGGTCCCGTTAAGGTTTTAATCTCGGGTCCCGTTCCTGTTCCCTGTCCGCCGGTTCCGACCCGGCCTTCGTGGTTTTAATTCCCTTCTTTTGATGGATCTCCTGGTTTTGGACTTACTCCTGTGTTTTTGGATACTCTAAGGATTACTCTCTGGGATTGTTCGCCTCGGCCACACCCCGTGCACCAGCGCACCTTGGACACGCCCCCCTGTCTTCAGCCCCGTTTTCCTGCATGACGTTTCCCCAGTGTTTCCCCACTCCGTCGGACTGTGTCGTCCGCATAGGGTCCGGAAAGAACTGTTCGTTACAAGTCCTGGATGAATGTGATCGAGCTAATGTCACAGTAACACATAAATGTGACACATGTCTGTCTGCAACGCAGAGTACTAGAAAAGGTGGGCAGAGCGTGATGTTCAGCCAGGGAGCTTTCATGCACAGGCAAATGGAAGTGCGAGATTAGAATTTGACCTCCACCTGAACTTCTGTTCAAAAATACTATTGATCATATTGTCTTACTCTCTATCCCATGCAATTATAAGTGGTAGGGTACTGAACCTACCAAGATAAAAAAAAAATAGAAAAGTAATTAAATTCCATACAAACTATATTTCTTTATATTATTGAATATTTGCTCTTGATTTCTAAGTTCTATGGTGCCAGTGGAGGCTTGGAGTTCTGTTGCTGACATAGTCTATAGCAGGGATAGGCAATCTAGGGCACACATGCAGTCAAAGGGATTTTTAATGGCACTTGCAATTTAAGTGGTACATGCAATAAAAGTCTAATAAGCCACAAATAAATTAAATTAAAACAAAACTGTGCTTGCCTGTTCTGTAATTTTCTACAACATAAGACTCAATGAAAGCTCTTTGGTGTAGAAAAAAAAATATTCACTCAGTTTATTTTATATGTTTTCATAGGAAAGCCCGCAATCCACTTAACTGATAATATTTTTTACACTGAAGTGTAAAATCAAACATTTTGGACTAAAGGGCAGTTTCTACAAAAGCAGAGTTAAATGTTCACTCATTTCAGCCCTTTTCATGATCATATTTTTTGTGCTCTATGCTGTAAGAGCATTCTCTGTCATACATCGTGTCCAACATTTTCAGGTGAAACATGACAAACATTTCAAGGATGAGGTGGACAAGGCTATCAAACAGGCCATAGCAAAGTACGGAACACAAATCAGGGTCTTTGACAATTTCTGTGTAAGTAAAAATCAAGCCACAGAAGCAAGTTACAAAATCACATAATCTGTTGTGTATCACAAAAGGCCATTAATATATGGGAAATATATATAAAAAGGGCTTTTCTTAGATGTTCACTTGTTTTGTCTTAATGGTTTGCCCAACACAGACCCAAAGAACATGATGATCTCTAGAATGAAGGACATACCTTTGTCTGCAAGATTGGTGTAGAGATGCATAAGTGAAACAGCCAAAAATGTTAACAAACAACAGACATTGAAATTAAAAGATATAAAAGTATTTAGTGTTTTGCTTCATGAGTGCATGGATATAAACAACAATGAGCAATTCTTGTGAGATACTTTGACTCGTGATTTCGAGAAAAGCTCTGATGCCCAAAACCAATTCATGTTGTAACCAATTCTGTTACAACTGATGGCATCTCTGCTATGTTGGTGTAGCGGCGAGGCTTATTAATAAGAAAGAATTAAGTGTTCTGAGCCTTCCCAAATGAGGCCCCATTTCTCTGTTCATCTCTGTGGTGCAGCCACAGAGAAACTATTCATGCAGGCTGATTTAAGGTTTCTTTTGATAAGGGACACCTCCCAAAGGGGGATGCACTTAGCTAAGCCTGGCTATCATGATCAATGGACATCCATTGGCGTCTATCTGTCTAGGGAGTGCCAGATGGACATCTGGACTGCATTCCTAAGTGTCAGGAGTAAGTGACTCATATCTCACCTTGATCAACCAATCAGGGACTGGTAGGGCCGAGTAACCCACGTGGGACTCTGATGCCCATGGAACTTTCAGCCAATCAACGAGCTGAAGTTCCTCCAGGTAAAAACAGGCAACACAGAGATTCAGAAGGGATTCAGGAGAATTCTGTGGACTTTTCTAAAGGGAATTCAAAGGAGAATTCCAGGGCAGGACGGCCCAGGAGCAGAAGGCTCCCAAGGGTAGGACATTCTCGCAGAGCGCCTCCTGACCATCCTGAGACTCAGCCCGGACAACCAAGGAACGGCCAGTGTGTCCGAGTGCCAGAACTTTCCTTTGTTCTAAGAGTCTAGAGCTGAGGTTGCCAGGGAGTAACCAGAGGATCCACCCGAAGTTAGCATCAGCAGCAGGCCTCGTGAACAGGTCAGAACTGTGGACAGCTGAATCACTATTCAGAACTAGCTCTTCATCAGGAACGAACCGGTCCTCTTCCTGACTTGCTGGGACCCACAGTCATCTTTTCTCCTGTGCGCAAACTTTGCTAGTTAAAGCCAATACTAACTAGCCGGTCAGTGAGCATCAGCAGCGCACCGTCGCAAGCCGCACAGCACAGCCTGGCACCGAGCCAGAGATCGCGGATTGGACAGCAACAGCCTGCAACTGTTTCTTTGTGCCCGCAGGAGATCTGAATCCCCAGAGATTGGATGAGTATTCAACTTCAATGCATTACAGCTCGAGAATTCAATTGTTATCCCAACCAGTTGATATCAATTTAATTCCTAAGAGTTATGTACTTGTTTTCAGTATCTAATGTAGAAGTTGTAACCAAGTTCATTTCCGAAACGGTCTAAATGAATGATATACTGAACGTATGTCCTCTTGATATATGTAACTCTTTGTAACTGAATATATATATATATCTTTTGTATTCTGATAACCCTCATGATAAGATCGGTTAGGTTTACATGCATATTCTGTGTATTAATAAATGTATCCTTGTGTATTAGTACCTGTGTGTGTGCGTTGTTTGAGTTATATCCCATGGTTGGATTCTAAGGCCATCAAAAGAATTAATTTTGTGATTTACTGCTACAATTAATGATTGTCCCAGTAAATGCCCAAACCCTACAGAACTGGTGCCTTCAGAGAGCACACTACATTACATTGGTAAACAGAAGGAATTTGTGAAGAACATTGAGGATCACGTAGGTCACCCTATGTGACATGGTAAATTGTCCTTGTGCCAAGATTTCAAATTATAGGCTGAATAAGTTGATGACTAGTGCTGAAAATAGTTAATTGCCTTGTTGCTCAATCTGATTTGATGCACAGGCATTTTCAAACTGCTTCAGGAAACAGACTTGTGTACAAGTACATTTTGCTTCACAGCAGTGCTCATCGGCTAAACCTTGGGAAGGTTTTTACATTCTTTGTGGACTGTGGATTGATTCAATCAAAATCTTTTGTCAGAAAAAAACTCACAACCACCCTGAGCTCCACAATGAAACATGTTTTTGACATCACCACGCATATGAATAAACTTAACCTCTGACTACAGGGTGCAGATCAAACGGTAATGGGTCTTTTTGAAATTTCTTGCAAAACATGTCATTTTTGGGGGACATTGAACCCCCAACTTTCCACTATTTCCATCTAAAAGAACTTTCTAAAGAGTACAAAATCAGTGTTTAAAGTTTAAAGTGCACAAGTGAGAAATACTTCTGAATGTCCTGTCAGATTTCAGGATTTCCAACATTTTGGCCCAGTGTTTTCTTTTGTGATTTAACCAGACCGCTTTGATACCAGTGACATGATTTTTCATTGTTTCAATGGATTGGTGTTGAGGATTTTGAATTTCAGCTAATTGAATTACAGTGCTCAGATTTATGTAATTTAGGGATCTGCAAAACACAATTTAGGCTAACTGAAAGAGATCTCAGCATCTTTATCATGATCTATTGGATGTCCCTGCCAGAGAAATGTAAGTATTTAAGAAAGGGGCATTTTCACTGCTCTCAGCATTTGGATCAACATACCTCTGTGAACAGGTATTTTCACACATCAAGTCAGTTCTTTGTCCTTCCCGTAGACAACTTAACACTCAGAGGCTTGCATGCTGCTTAAAGTGCTAAACTATGAGCCAAAGGTTGGAGAACTCAGCAAGGGAAATCAAGGGGAACAATCACACTAATGCTAAATGGCATATTAGTTTATTAAGTTTAGATATAATATTTTCAAATATTAAAAAATGTTAGTATAATCATTACTGAGATGTATCAAGTAAAATATCAATTGCACTAAAATCCATAAAAACAAGTGCATGAGATAGCTATTGGCATGCTCCTTTTTTTCTTTTGACTTAGATTTCTTACTCATGTTTTGTGTTAAGTAGCCTAATATACATATTTTTATCCCCTGTTTCCATTGGCTGGCATTACAAAATCATAAGATTATTTTAAAAATACTAAGTACATTGGTACACAAAACATAAGATTGTGCTTCAAAATGCTTCAAAACGCTCTAAGAGTCCAGATTAAATCTAAGTAACATAAATAAACACATAACTAGAGAAAACAAATGTGCTGAGAGTAACTGGAGTGCATGTTTCTCTCAAGACTAACCTACTGTATATCAAAAGAACTGTTCACAAAGAAAAAAGGCAAAGTCAGGAGAAAGAAAATGGAGTAGGGAATCCAATTCCAATGTTTAACAATAATGTATCAGGAGAAATTCAAAGTATTGGTTCTCTACAGATCTTTGCTTTCGCTGCTATGACAG